>NW_021836138.1:67500-160000 GCF_006345805.1 Octopus sinensis
TGTATCTGTGTATGTATGTATGTATGTATGTGTGTATGTATGAATATATGTATGTGTGTATGTATGTGTGTATGTTTGTATGTGTGTATGTATGTATGTATGTATGTGTGTATGTATGTATGTATGTATGTATGTATGTGTGTATGTATGAATATATGTATGTGTGTATGTATGTATGTGTGTATGTATGTATGTGTGTATGTATGTATGTATGTATGTGTGTATGTGTGTATGTATGTATGTATGTATGTGTGTATGTATATATGTGTGTATGTATGTATGTATGTATGTATGTATGTGTGTATGATGTGTGTATGTATGTGTGTATGTATGTATGTGTGTGTGTGTGTGTGTGTGTGGATGGATGGATGGATGGATAGATGGATGGATGGATGGATGCCAAATGCAAAAGAATATTTAGAAGATAAAACAAACTGCATCCGGTATGTGTTTGGCAGTTAAATCTCTTGTATGCGACAAGCTGAGTGGTTAACAGAACAAATGCTATGAGATATTTCTGAAAAATAAAAGCTTCTTAATGTAGGTAAAAAGGGTGACAACAGCTAAATTAAAGAGTATCGTTGAAGGCAATTCTTGAAATACATATTTGCAACTCAACTAGAAAATGTGATGTTGGAATGAGAAATTGGAATAAAAAATATGATGATGTAGAAATTGTGTTTTAAAAGATTATTTCTTAAACAGAGGCAGATTGCACAAATAAACTGGTAGAAGACGTTTTAGTTTTTCTTTATTTTCCTTCATATGTAGTGAATTTATTTGGAAACAATAACTGCATTGAAATTGAATGTTTAATTACCTATGATGTGTTATTTATATATATGTATATATATGTAATTTAATTTATTCAGTTAGATTTCTTGCCTTATATCTTTATTGAAGTTTGTAGGTGTATGAAAGTATCTGTGAACCACATGTACATATTTACATGTACACTATATCATCATGATCAACATCATAATCATCATCGTAATCATCTTCATCCTCGTTGTCATCATCGTCGTTGTCATTGTCGTCGTTGTCATCATCATTGTCATCATTGATGTTGTTATCCTCATATTCATTATCATCATTGAATGTCTGTCTTCCATCCTAGCAGTGGTTGAGCAGTTCACTAGAATCCAATAAACTGGAGGATTGTATCAACCTCCAATGTCTACTTTAACATGGTTTCTTATTTCTTTTACTGCCTACATGGGGCTACACATAGAGGGGACAAACAAGGACAGACAAATAGATTAAGTCGATTATATCGACCCCAGTGCGTAACTGGTACATGAAGGATTGTGTAGTAAGCAGCATCATAGTGAAAATAAAGAGCAGCAATGAACTAAAACCATAGATGAGAAACAGAGAAACAGAGAGATGTTGTGTGGGACAGATGGATAAAGAAGACGTAAGGGAGAAAGAGGCATACAGGGACAGAGATGGAGGTCAGGGATGCATAGGGAGGAAATACTGATGAACAAAGGTAAAGTGACAGTCAACATCATCATCATCATCATCATCATCATCATCATTTAGCGTCCGTTTTCCATGCTAGCATGGGTTGGACGGTTCAACTGGGGTCTGTGAAGCCAGAAGGCTGCACCAGGCCCAGTCAGATCCGGCAGTGTTTCTACGGCTGGATGCCCTTCCTAACGCCAACCACTCCGTGAGTGTAGTGGGTGCTTTTTATGTGCCACCTGCACAGGTGCCAGACGGAGCTGGCAAACGGCCACAAACAGATGGTGCTTTTACGTGCCACCAGCATGGGGGCCAGGCGAGGCTGGCAATGGACACGAATGGATGGTGCTTTTACGTGCCACCGGCACGGGGGCCAGGTGAGGCTGGCAACGGACACGAGCGAATGCTGCTTTTACGTATGTATGATAATTTATTGTGGAATTCAGAAGGGTAACCAGATAACTAATATGTTAGAGAATATGGCATATTTGACATAGAGTTAAATATTTAAAACTTTTTGTTAATTAGATGGCATATTAGGCAATCTTTCCTAAAATTTGGCTCATGCAATAGAAAGAATGGCTCACATTTGTTTGTGTTTTGTTTTTTTATTGCTGAGACTTTAACTACCTGGAGGCTAATGATTATTCTGATCACTACAGATAATTGGCAGAAATTAATGTAAAAAATTAAAGCCTGGAGAGTAATTTTGTTTGGATATCGCCAGACTTAAAGCTGAAACATTAATTGTTACTGAAGTCTAATGAGTATTGCTATCTATGTCATATCTCTTACAGTTTATCAGATTATGTTTAATTAGAAACGTACTTTAGCTTTTAAAAGAAACTTAAAAATGTTAATCGTTCATAATATCAACAAAATTGTTATGATGAAAATTTTGTCTTTTGAGATTGTAGAGATGTTAGTGCAGAGGTGAATAGATGTGTGCTACGTGTAAGAAGTTTAATGGATGATAGTCTTAGATTCATCACAGTAAAGAAACATACATACAAGTTCTTCTGAATGGTTAACATGACTGATGTGGGCAAAAAATAGACATATTGTTGGCAAAGAAATAGATAACTGAAGCAACTGAGGTAGACAGAGATTGTTTGTCAGAGTAATCAACCATAACTAGTTATGGGGAAACATACCTGTAGGAGCTTAATCTAAACCTAGGCACCACAATCATGGTTGACAAAGGAGCAAAAGAACTATTCTATAAGGACCTCTTGCAGACTTCTCACTGCTTCCCATCTTCAGTTGCATCAATACAAAGTGAATATTCACATATATGCTTGAAATAAATCCTCATTTTATGTATTTAGAGTGCTTAACAGTGTATGGAGTTACAGGCTTATAAAATAGTAGGGCTTGCCATTAAAAAAAAATTCATGTCACTGAGAATATTTTCATAAATATATTATTTACAAGCTTAGGAAAATAGGAAACAGAGATGAGTTTCTTTCACATATGCTGAATTTTCAATGTGAATGAGTGTCTGGGAGAATGAAACTGTTCTAAGAAACATCGATAATCATACAAACAAACAATATATTAATCCAAGTTTGTTGTACCAAGTACAAAGCTTACATAAGAGTATATAAAAGTATGCATATGTGTTTGAGTATGAGTATATGTGTACATATGTATGAGTGTTTGTGTGTACAAGAAGCTTGGGCTAAATTTGACAATTTGCATCAAAGGAAAAGAAAACACTATGTCATTGAAAAATAATGTATTTTAAAAAATCAAAAAATATCAACTAGATTATGGCTGTTTACTCAAAGTATCTATCCTCAGCTCCCTCCACAGTCTCAAGAGAGCTCCAGAACCTGGCACATGCATTTGGAAGATCTCAAAACATCTTCTTGATCTTTGCCACAAGATTGGAACCATGTGGTTGGTAAGCAAGCTACTTAGCACACAACCACTCCTGCGCCTATTGAGTAAATGAGTACATCATAGAGTTCTAAAGACTCTTCAGGCTTCAAGAGTAAAAGGTAACCTCATTAATGTTGGTGCCATGATGAAAAAGCACTCAAAACACTGTGAAGTAAGTGGCTGGCAACAAGCAAAAATGATGTTGGGCAAAAGAACTCTTTAGACTTGTTTTCAACCTGACAACCCCCTGTAATGTTCCGGCTTGATTCCCACTGCATGGCATCTTGAGCAAGTGTCTTCTACTATAGTCTCAGGCCAACCAAAGCCCTGTGAGTGGATTTGGGAGATGGAAACTGAAAGAAGCCCGTTGTATATATGTATATATATATATATGTGTGTGTGTGTTTGTGTGTCTGTGTTCGTCCCACCAACATCGCTTGACAACTGATGCTGGTGTGTTTACGTCCCCGTAACTTAGTGGTTCGGCAAAAAAAAAAACGATAGAATAAGTACTAAGCTTACAAAGAAGAAGTCCTGGGGTCGATTTCCTCAACTAAAGGCGGTGCTCCAGCATGGCCACAGTCAAATGACTGAAACAAGTAAAAGAGTAAAAGAGAGAAAGAGTATATATTGTATTGTTATTCTCTGAAAAGTCTTTAATTATATTTCATAGTCCGAGTACATACTGGTCTTTAGATATACACACAGCAGATTAAAGGTAACCTTGGTAAATTTAGATGAGGATTTTGAAGAGAGGATTTTACCTTGGGACAGCAAAGCACCTACAGTTGCTTTGAACTCTGAACCAAGTATCTACACAACAACTTGAAGAAGCTAACTTAATCATAAATAATATGAATAGTTATTAATTAGAATGTATTGTCAATATCCCATTTATCAGATGTAGATGCATTCAAGTTTTGTCTAATACCAGAGAGTTTGTATATATTTATCAGGATAATCTTTCTTATGGCTGGCATTATATTTGATTCATATAATAGCATGTTGCCTCAGAGGAAAGTAATGAGCTGCTAGAGTTTGGAATTTGTGGCTGGCATATATGAATGCTTGAATAAATCATAGGAAATGAGGTAACTATCAAGATTCTATAAACAAAACAAATAAAATAAATACCAGAAATTCCAAAATAAATTTGAATTTGAGAAGTTTCTAAAGATTGAAGAGAAAGCATTGATAATTTCAACATTTTCCTTTTCTTTATTAACTGTTATTGAGTGTATGCTTGTGCAATGAAGTGCATCAGATCTAAAAGCATAATATTTTCAAATGGTCTTTGATCAGCAGTAAGCTAATGAGATAATTGAAAAATAATGCATTAATTGACTGTTGAAGAAAACATCTAAAACAAAAGAATGGAAGAAATGAATGAGTTAATGAAATAATGAAACCACAGCCAGTTCTGAACTAAAGAATAAAATACAAAAACTAAAATATTTTTTAATTAAAGAAATGAAACTTAGGCTTAAGTACCTGATTATATCAAGTCTAAGACCAATTGATATAAAACTGATTCTAACAAAATTCTTCATGCAGAAAATTGGTTAGAAATTTTAAGTAGAGAATATTACCAAATGGTAAGATAGCTGAGAGTCAGGTGAAGAAAAGAGATATTTATGGAATGAGATGAAAAAATATCCTGAATTCATTTATGCAAAGAAAAGAGGAGAATGATGACTAGTTACATAGGAGCACAAAGCCACAGATTTAAATTATAAATCAAATTGTATAATATGCATGAGTGGGGCATGGATGACTGTTAGAAATATTAGCAAAATGAAATGATTATAGCTTAGAACTGAAATTCTGCTACAGTCTTGGTTTGTCTAAAAGATATTTACATTTTCTGGCACTCAATACAATAAGAATTATATTAATAATTTTTAATATTAGCAAAAATTAACTTATTGGCGTAGGAATTTTCTGAACTGGCTCAGAATTTTATCGCATTTGCTTCTGACCCCAAAATATGGAAAATAAAGATGACCCCAGTATGAACTGAACTCATAATTTAAAGGAATGTAGCTAAATATTTTACAGGACTTTTTCCAGCCTTGTATTGATTCTGCAAATTTCTTGTTCAAGTATTATTAGTAATAATAATATCAGTGATTTCTTATTCTGACCATAGGCCATACCCTTGGAGGGAAGACTGTAGTCAGTTTTAATAGGTTTGACTGGTACTTGATTGATCATCTGGAAAGAAATAAAAAAAGAAAAAAAATTTCTTCAGTGAGATTTGTACTTAGAATGTTGAGGGCCAACACTAAATGCTGAATGCTAATTCTTTTGTAATTAAGATAATAAAGAGGCATTACAATGCAAACCAATCAAAACTAAAAGAGAGATGTTGTGTGATATTATATGCAGAGAAGTGTGAAATAATAAAATGCAGAGAAATGGAAAGAGAAGGTGATAGCCACTCAAGAAGGCACAATGCATCTAAAATACCTTGTCATCTTTAGCTTTGGGCAAATATTCTCCTTATATCATCCTACAGGAAAGAAATGAAAACTTGACCTGTTCACCCACACCATAACTGCCACATATTCAGCTTTTCACGAAGGCAGGAAATTCTTTCTCCATTCCAACAATACTCTTTAAGAAATACTTTAAAAAATTGATGAGATTTTAATTCAGAAAGAAAAGGTACTTTCAATTTCCTGCACCTTTCTTCATCCATTCATCAAACGGAGGAACATCCTGAAACATGTTTATACTGCTCTCCTTCATCCAAAGAATTGTTAAGTTACAAACTTCAAATGGCTATTCTACTAATATTTTCCATCTGACAAATAGTAACAATCACCTAACAACTGTTTAATATCCTGCCATTGTATCTATTTGCTAGATTTCAGGCTCTGGACATAAAAATTATTTTCAGTGTCTAACTTAATTCACTTTTATAAAAATATTTGCATAGATTCTTTCACTTCTTTACATACAAGTGAGAGACACAATACATAAGATGAATGCAGAAATGCATGACTCATTGTTTAGTATTAAGACTAATTCTTGTTCAGTATTTCATCATCATCATTTAACATCTGTTTTCCATGCTGGCATGGGTTAGACAGCTTGACAAAAACCGACACTGTGTTCCAAAGTCCGTTTTGGCTTGATTTCTAAAGCTGGATGCCCTTCCTAATGCCAACCACCTTACAGAGTGTACTGGGTGCTTTTTATGTGGCACTCACACCAGTGCCTTTTACATGGAACCACTGCCCTATTTATATTTTCAATTTCATTCTAAACGTTTTTGAGATGATTATAAAATACTGGTGTAAACCATTGATTACACTTTAAAGTTCTAAAAACTTTGGGAATAAGGCAAACTTACATAGTTAGGGTGATTTTCATCATAGTTTCAATGCCTTATAGAAATATTTACATATTGACTTTTATCTGTGTCTCATCCTTATAAATTTAAGGACTTTACCTGTATAATAATATAATGAAATTATTGTATACAGTGCTCAGGTGCACCACAACTTGACAAAAGTGCATATAAAGCATATGTAGTAATGCACAAATGTCTGGGAAGGGAACAGTGTATGAGTCAGATACATGCATGTGTGTGTATGGAGGGGAGAAAATCAGGTGTAGTGTTGGCGAATCTCAGGAAGCATGGAAGTTTTGAAGGATGCAGCACTCCGACAACTAACAACTGCTGCTGGCATTTTGCTCCATGCTTCAGCAACTCTTAGCATGAAAAAATGTTTCTGAAAGTCATGGGAGCTGTGCTGTTTTCTGACTTTGTAAACATGTCTATGGGTGTTAGACAGGTGGAGTTTGAAAAGGTGCTCAAAGTTATTGTTTGTAAGATGGTTAATAATTCTATGGGTGTCTACCAAGTCAGCTGCCAGACGTTGGAGTTTCAATGTGTCCATGCCCAGGTAAGTAAGGCATTCAGAATATGGCAAATGCCTGATGGAGGGTATTCTCTTGGTTGCACGTTGCTGAACGGTTTCCAGATGATTAATATCCTGGGCAAAGAAATATATAAACTATCTGTTGTCTCCAACTAAATGTCACTAAACTGGAGATAGTTGGTACAACCATAGAACAATATCATGTATTCATCTTTTATATTTTTTTATATTCAAGTTTTATTTTGAAGATAACATGATAATTATATTTCATGAGGCTAAACAAGTCTTTTAACAAACTATTTAATCAACTAAATAATCAATCATTTCTAAGAAATGTACAAAAATACTGACAATTTCTCATTTTAAATGAGACTTTGATAAGATTGTTATAAGCACTATCATGAAATTTTAAAGCTATGCACTTTGATTATTTTCTTCTTTCGATATAGTTCAAAACTTTCCATGAAATATAAATTTATTTAGAAGCAACAAAAGTCAAATTCCTTGAATTCTAACATAGAAAATTAAAGAGAGGGAAAATATTCTTCTAATAGTTTATTCTTGTGATTTATCAAGAAAAGACAATTCTTGCTTATTTGATTTTAAATACTGAATACTATGTCTAACAAAATGTGGGTGAAACTAATTTAGTAATTTTATCAGTTGGCATAAATTGTTAAAAGTGAATACATTGAAAAAGTGATAAATCTAAATATTTTTTAAAAATCACTTTTACTACATGTTAATGTTATTGTTATTGATATCTAATGTAATATCAATAAGTTTTAAAATGTTGAAGACTAATATTTGCGGAATATTGAATTATATTTCTGAAAATTTATTTCCAAACATTTTATATTATTTTCAGTTGGAGAGTTGCTGCTAGTGTTATTTAGCCCCAGGCTAGGTCAGTCTTGGGTCAATAGACCTATGATCAAAGGTGTTCCGACCATAACCAACCACAATCACTTCGGTTTTTTTTTATATATCTAGGATTACATTTTCTCACGTGTCCTTCTATTTTAAAGTGGCCAATATGATATGGTTTGGGAATTTTAGCTGTTCTTTCTTCCTGATCAACTGACTGAACAAAGGTTTCTTCAATTGCTTGTTTTGTTAGTTCAAATATGTTAGCCATGACAGAATCAATAAAATTCTGTGCAAATACTTATTTCATTTATATCTTATAGTTCTCTACCAGACATTTCTGTCATAATATTCAACTAGCATTAACTTCAGCCTTTCCATGATCTAGAATACAAGAAATGCATTTATGCTATGAGGAATTCAGTCAACTTACACCCCTCTTCTAAATATATTTACCTGCACATAATCTTTTCTATTCTAGGGACAAGGCCTGAAATTTTTTTTTTGGGGGGGGGGTCTGAAATTTAAGTCAGTTGGATTACTCCCAGCATGCAACTGGTACTTACGATTATCTCTTGGAAATTAACATATTTTGGAGTCATTATAAACAGATGATTAAACAGATGATTAAACTCTCAACAGTTTAATATAGATAGCAATCATCATCATCATCATCATCATCGTTTAGCGTCCGTTTTCCATGCTAGCATGGGTTGGACGGTTCTACTGGGGTCTGTGAAGCCAGAAGGCTTCATCAGGCCCAGTCAAATCTGGCAGTGTTTCTACGGCTGGATGCCCTTCCTAACGCCAACCACTCCGTGAGTGTAGTGGGTGCTTTTTACGTGCCACCCGCACTGGTGCCAGACAGAGCTGGCAAACGGCCACGAACGGATGGTGCTTTTTATGTGCCACCGGCACGAGGGCCAGGCGAGGCTGGCAACGGACACGAAACGGGGCGGTGCTGGCAACGGTCGATATTTCTTTATTACCCACAAGGGGCTAAACACAGAGGGGACAAACAAGGACAGACAAAGGGATTAAGTCGATTACATTGACCCCAGTGCGTAACTGGTACTTTATTTATCGACCCCAAAAGGATGAAAGGCAAAGTCGACCTTGGTGGAATTTGAACTCAGAATGTAATGGCAGACGAAATACCGTTAAGAATTTCGCCTGGCTCGCTAACGTTTCTGCCAGCTCGCCACCTTATAAAGAGAGCATAAATCGACACTACTGACTGGTTCTCATAAAAGTAAACAAAAGCAAGTATTTTATTGTCTTCATCAAGATTATCATTATTTTAATGCCTACTTTTCCATGCTTGCATAGGGTAGATTAAAGTATGTTGGGCCAGATCAGAATTTTCTGCAGCCAGATGTCCTACATGTACCAACTCCCACCAGTTTCCCAATAGCATAATGAGTTCCCATTCTGTCAAACAACAAACTGCTAGAAATGTTTACACAGAAAACTGAAAACAAACGACACCATATGAAAGTGCCTTTTGTTTACAAAGATAATGCAACATATCAAGACATGCTTTTGTCATGGACCACAAGCAAATAACATTGCCAGGAAGCCATTCCTTACAAACAAGAGAACGTGAATTAAAGATGAAATCAAACAAACACACACACAGATACACGTACATATCATCATTTAATGTCTATTGTCCATGCTGGCATGGGTTGGACAGTTTAACTAGAGCTGGCAAGCTGGAAAGCTGCACCAGGCTCCAGTCTCAGTTTGCATGGTTTCTACAGCTTGATGCCCTTCCTAATGCCAACCACTTTACAGAGTCTGCCAGGTGCTTTTACATGGCACCAGCACAAGTGATTTTTACGTGACACCAGCAATGTATACACACACAAATAAAAATAAATGCGCCCCTTTAAAGCCTGGTTTCCCGGTTTCTATGGTGTATCTGTTCCCCAGCTGGACGGGACGCCAGTCCATCGCAGTATTACTCATTTTTGCCAGCTGAGTGGACTGGAGCAATGAGAAATGAAGTGTTTTGATCAAGAACACAACGTGTCACCCAGTCCAGGAATTGAAACCACAATCTTACGATCATGGTGCTGACACCCTAACCACTAAGCCACGTGCCTCAACATATACACACATACTTAACTATATGTCAAAATATGCATTTAGCTTACCTGATTTCTCCCAAGGTAGACTGTATGGAAAAGTTTATGGTGGTACTATTATAACTAAATAGTCCATGTTACTTTTCATAACAAATAGTAGTACAGCTGTATAGATCTGCATATAAGTGATCATATGTACAAGATTTACTGGAAATAGTGTATTTTAAATAAACATTGAAAGACCTGTAGCAGATCCAGAACCTTTTTATATATCTAGATATATTGATCTATATCTATATATCTAAAATTTTGCTGGATATAGATTTATTTTGATAATGCTTAATTCATTGATAACATTTATATTTGTTTAATTCAGTCATTTCATCATTTGAAAATTTGTAAAAGATAAACATTTGCATTAGCTGGTGATTATCAATGTGAAGAATTTGTAAACCATTCATAATGCACTCAAAGTTTGCTATAGGCATTGAATTTCATTATTAGGAAAGCTATATTTTGAAATGTACTTTATTCAAACAAGGTAAAATATATCTATTAAAATAACTCTGTAGTGTCAAATGACAGAATACATTTATAATTTTGTTTTAATATGTATTCTATGAAGTTCTGTTTATATAAGAGACCATATATTAATTGTAAAATAATTAAAGCAGTTCAATGTAAAATTGCTTTTCCAGCTGTTTGAAGCATTCTGAAATATTTACAAATGTTCTCATAAATTATCGTCTATCTTTTACTTCTTTCACTTATTAGGCTGCGACCATGCTGGGGCACTACCTGGAAGAATTTTAATTGAACAAATCGATCCCAATACTTTTGTTTTCTAATGCTGGTACTTATTCTATCAGTATCTTTTGTTGAACTGCTAAGTTATGGGGATGTAAACACACTAACACTGGTTGTTAAGTATGGTGGGGGGACAAAACAGTTACAGACACAGGTATGCACAGACTCGCACACACATACATGCTGACACACACACACATACACTCACACACATACGCACACAGTCTCTCTCTGATACGCATGCACACACACATTCAACAGGCATCTTTTATTCTCCATCTGCAAATGCTCCCATAAGGACTTGGTTGGTTTGAGGCTATTGTAGAAGACACTTGCCTAAGGTGTCATGCAGTGGGACTGAACCCAAAACCATGTGGTTAGGAAGTAAACATCTTACCAAACAAACATCTTTGTGCCTAAACATGCTGAATTATTTAAGGTGGCGAGCTGGCAGAAACGTTAGCGTGCGAGGTGAAATGCTTAGCGGTATTTCGTCTGACGTTATGTTCTGAGTTCAAATTCCGCCAAGGTCAACTTAGCCTTTCATCCTTCCAGGGTCGATAAATAAAGTACCAGTTACACACTGGGGTCGATGTAATTGACTTAATCCCTTTGTCTGTCCTTGTTTGTCCCCTCTATGTTTAGCCCCTTGTGGGCAATAAAGAAATATATACATGCTGAATTATGGTTGAATTATGGTAAATATTTAATTTCTTAAACTCTTTTAGCTGTATGAAACAAATTTTGTTTTGAGAGTCTGAAAGGTGAATAAAAACGGTGTGTAGGTGGAAATACCTACATAGACACAGGTTATGGTTTTATATTGTCAAGAACATTTTGCTGTAAAGCAATTGAAACCTTTATCATTTAAACTAGCTATATCTAGCTCAGATATTCTACCTGCTTTTATGTTCAAAATGGCCAGATCCAAGATCTCACACCTACCCTACAATGTCATGCTTACAAAGTTAAATCTTGACGCCATAAGACAAAGGGGTGAAGACCCCCTTCAGTCATGAATGACCATAGGATTGCACCTACAAAGTTCCCCTCTGAGGCACAAGTCCAGGCAAAGTTGTTTATGGAAGACCAGCAGTCACTCATGCACACCAGCCTCACCTCTCCATGTCACCAATATTACAGACAAGAATAATCTGAATGCTAAAGAGTTAAAAATTATAACCAAGCCTTAAGACTTACACCAGTTCCTGCCCTGGAACACTTGTTTGAACTATTTTCAGTATAGTTATAATGAGATTCAGAATAATATAGATTGCGATATACATTAAGAGCTAAATGCATTTAATGTTCTCTATAATCACTCAATATACTTAACGTAGTAGCCATATTTTTGGTCTCTCAAACCAAAGCAGTGACCATGTTTTAAGTCCAGTGTGATCAAGGTCACAAATACTAATAGAAAACTAACTAAATAAGGCTGATCAGATCAATAAATAATAATTCAGTCTTCTACTGGTATAAGGCCTGAAGTTTTGAGGGAGGAGTCTAATTGATTAGATAAACGCCAGTGCTTAATTGGTACTTGTTTTATCTACCCAAAAATGATAAGAGACAAGGTTAGTCCCTGCAGAATTTTAACTCAGAACATAAAGATGGAAAAAATATCACTAAGCATTTTGTCTGGTATGTGGACGATTCTGTCATCTCACCTGCTTAGATAACAATATTTATAACAGTAATAAGGCAACAAGCTGGTAGAAACGTTAGCACACCGGGTGAAATGCTAAGTGGAAATTCGTCTGTCTTTACTTTGTGAATTCAAATTCCGCTGAGGTCAACTTTGCCTTTCATCCTTCCAGGGTCAATAAATAGAGCACCAGATGTGTACTGAGGACGATCTAATAGACTGCCCCGCCAACCAAAAAATTTTGGGCCTTATGCCTAGAGTAGAAAAGATTCTTACTAACCATTCTTTTTAAAGGCAGTGAGCTGGTAGAAATGTTAGCAGGCCAGGTGAAATGCTTAGCACTATTTTGTCTGTCTTTACGCTCTGAGTTCAAGTTCTGCCAAGGTTGACTTTGCCTTTCATCTTTTTGGGGTCGATAAATTAAGTACCAGTTGTGTACTGGGGTTGATCTAAATGACTGGCATCCTCCCGAAAAATTTTGGCTCTTGTGTCTAGAATAGAAAAGAATATTAATAACAGTAATTCTTCCTAGTTTTTTACTCCGGGCCAGCAATTTTGTGGGAGAGGAAGTTGATTACATCAATCACAATGCTCAACCGGTTCGTATTTTATCAACTCCAAGATGAAAGGAAAAGTTGACCTAAGTGGTATTTGAACTCAGAACATAAAGCAAGAAAAATGTTGCAGAGAATTTTCTCCTGCATGCTAAAGAGTATACCAGCTTATCACCTGAGATCAATAAATAATAATCTCTTCTGCTCTAGGTACAGGGCCTGAAATTTATGGGGAGGGGGCCAGTCAATTAGATTGACATCAGTACACAACTGGTACTTAATTAATCAACCCTGAAAGGATGAAAGGCAAAGTCAACCATGGCAGTATTGGAACTCACAATGTAAAGACAGTCGAAATTCTGCTAAGCATTTCACCCAGCATGCTAACGTTTCTGCCAGTTCACCACCTTCAATAAATGATAATACAATTATAACAGTACAGCATTCTATTCTGCCCACTTTTCTGCAGAAAGTAAGTACACTACATGTTAAACTACAGTTACACTACATATTAAAAGTGATTGAGCAGTGAAATCCAAATTCAAACTGAATAATAGATTTTTGGTTAGTCCTTAAGTATATAAATTCGATTACCTTCACACCAAACAAAAAAAAACTCAGTTTAGCTAAAAGCTGCCTTATAAACACATACAGATACAAGGAAAAAACTTACAGGAGGATATAGAATCATCGTTTTCTTTTTAAACAATACCTTAAAGATTGATGTCCAAGTGTTAGGAGAAAGACACACAAATCTGTTTTCTTGCAGGTTTTGCGGGAAGATCATGCAACTAGAATGCCTATAGATCTGATGAATTTGTTGAGATTCATTTAGTGTTTAGTTTGAACATCCGTGAAACCATTTGATGTCTGGATATTTGATGTTATGGGTATGAAGGGAATTATATATACATAATATATATATAGAAACATTATTATTTCTAAAACTCTCAAAGAGAGATATTCAGTAATAATACTTTAAAGTAAAGACTATTTGCCAACATAATGTGTGAAATTTAAAAATAATAATGTTTTTATTTATTAGATCAGTGACTGTGTGTCACTTTGAAAATTATATATTTTTGAATGGGAATTCAGTAGCATCGTCTAACCAAGCAGCTACTCTATGCTGATAAAGAGCAATAACCCAGAAACCAGTACACATGTTGCTTTGTGCTGGATAGGGGTGCTGAGCTCCCCTGCTCGTAAATATAAGGACACAGATATTGTGTCGTATAGCCAGCTGGAAACGTTTCCTGGGGCTAAACAACAGTAACACTCATCCTCTCCAGGACAACTACATTATGTTGGCAAATAGTCTTTATATTGCATCACATCACAACAATAAGATAGAACTATTTCACCTCAACAAGTCCTGCTCATTTTAGCATCATGCCAAGACACACAAGGGAAGAAAAAAATGTTATAACATTCAAATGGTTCCTGGGTGTATATCTTCAACAAATTCCAGATAAATCACCAACACCCAGATACAGCTCTGTAAACAATAATGCTTTACTAAAATGGGCTTTAATGACTGTAATATGAAACATCATTAAGGCAGTGGCTAGCAGACTCATTAGCATACCAGGCGGTATGCTTAGCGGTATTTTGTTCTAAAGGCGGTGATCTGGCAGAAACGCTAGCACGCTGGACGAAATGCGTAGCCGTATTTCGTCTGTCGTTACGTTCTGAGTTCAAATTCCGCTGATTTCAACTTTGCCTTTCATCTTTTCGGGGTCGATAAATTAAGTACCAGTTACGCACTGGGGTCGATGTAATCGACTTAATACCTATGTCTGTCCTTATTTGTCCCATCTGTGTTTAGCCCCTTGTGGGTAATAAAGAAATAGGTATTTTGTTCATCTTCCCATTCTGAATCCAAATTCTGCTGAGGTTGACCTTGCCTTTCATCCTCTCAGGGTCGATAGTATAAGTAACAGTTGAACACTGGGTAAATGTAATCACCTGCCCCTTCCCTGAAGTTGGTGGCCTTGTACCCAAATTTGAAACCAGTATGAAACATCATTAGATGTCTTTTCTAGGTGGGGCTGTTAGCTTAGTCATGGCCTTGGCTAATTCTGAATGAAACTAATTTAAGTATCTGAGTATCTAAGTTGTGCAATCTGCAAAGACCTGTGGAATAAAGTACCGTAAATCCTCGAGTATAGTCCATCCTTGAGTATAATATGCAGAGGATTTTTAGGGGGCTGTACCTCTGTAAAACCTAAACCTTGTGTATAATATGCACCCTTCTCTAACTTGAGTCATGCGTAATTAAGCTAGCAGCACCTAGTCGAAGAAACACTTCCGTGCATGCGTAATACAATAATGGTGATGTTCTTAACTGTTATATGGGAATGTAAATATGTTTGTAAATTGTTTTTGTTACATGTTATTCTGTCTTCTGAATACTTTTACTTTAATAAATATTGCTTACTGCAAGTTATGGGTAATTCTTTTATGACTTCATTGCTTTCAGGCTTAGCTTAGGGTATTTTCGCACCCAACATCACAAAATGCGTCTGAATAAACATTGCTGGACAGCAAATAGAGACTCGGACATTGTTTAGAAAAAAACTTCATTTCTAACCTCGTATATAGTACGCACTAGGGATTTTGACCTTTAAATTTGGGGGAAAAAATGCGGATTATACTCGAGGATTTACAGTACATGAAAATAAGTAATGAAAATAGGATATGCTTGGAATCAAGAATGGCATCTAGCTGTATAAAACAACCTAGAGAAATTTATGTTCAGTCCTTACTCGCATTAAAAAGTGGACATAAAAATGGTGAAGATGAAGATGATGATGATGGTTATATAGATTATATATTGTATAGACATGCTCTGATGAAACTATCCAACTGTGGATTATTTGTTTGCTGCTCACGAATGAGTGATATCATTTATAAATAGAAGGAAACAGAATTTTCTGTGGTATATCTGATTTAATTTCAATTCAACAACAAATCAGAGAATAAGAAAGAAATTAAATAACTGCAAATAATATAGCCTGAAGTGTTCTTATACATGTTATCAATAATTGAAGTACATTTAACAGAGAAGTGTCACTAAAAATAAGCCTCTTTCAGAAATTTGATTAAAACAGGCAGTTTAATGAATTTTTTGAGTTGTACACACACGCATACATGTGCACACACACACAAGCACTCATACATACATACATACATAGATACATATATATATATATGCACAGAGAGACATAAATTGTTTTATGTCAATACTGTAGATATATTTCCATACACATCAGTAAACACACTCATGATGATGAAGATGATGATGATGATGTTGATGATATACATATGTAGCTATAATATATATGTCCATATGTGTCTGTATACATGTATGTATATGTGTGTGTGTATATATATACATATACACATACAGAGATGCAAGCATAGACACACACACACTCACACGCGCAAACATATATACAACAATAAACATACGGAAAATTATATGTATTACTCTACTCTATATAAAGTTTTGTATGTGTAGTTCACCTGTACATACCTATGTGTATTTGTTTATTCATGTGTGAGTATAATTTTATGTATGTATGTATGAATGTATGTAATAGAGCATTGAAACTATCATAACTTTGATATATTGAAAGGAATGAAATCCTAAATTGAAGTTAAATCACATTTTAGCAATCTATCTGATTTGATTTGTCTCTTATTAAATCCAAAGAATCCAATAGCTATCTGCTTTACTTTATTTTTAATCTGCAATTCACTGGAGCAAGACAAGAGAAACATGCATTTTAATTCAACAAATGCCACAAGGAAGACTTTTTCAGGTAAAATAACGAATGTAAATAAACAAAAAAAAAAAAAATAATAATAATAATAAAACTGCAATATATTGACATAACTTCCAGTCAAACAAAAATTCATACATTGCATGGGGATCTCATTGAAAACTTTAAAAATTATAGATGTTGAGATCAATCATTAGAACTAAAATTAATTTAAGTTTGACTTAAGGAAAGCCAATGTGTCACAAGTGCCGAAGTTATTGGGGTACAAATATAACAGAAACAGAATCAATATTTAATATCTTTTCATCGTTAATACCCATACAATACTGTGTACTCTTGAAAGAAACTCAACTCTTGCAACCTTAGCACACCTAGTTGTAAGTAGGTACAGTTCATTGTGAAATTTTGGAGAATACTCTCAGAATGATTCCTTTGAATTCAGTCACAGAAAATGCTTTGTAGTGTTTATTCTTGCTCTTTACATTCTGAGTTCAAACCCTGCTAAGGCCAACTTTGTTATTCATCCTTAAAGTGTCAATAAAATAAAGTTCCAGTGAAGTACTGAGGTTGAAGTTACCTTTTCAAAATTGCTGGCCTTGTGCCTCAATCGTTATAATCATTATTTATTGCTGACAGTTTTAAGACCTGTAAAATTTTTCTGTGATTATTCTCAATGAAACTGAAGAAATTAATGTTTTGTTTTCATTTTATTTCACACAGGGAACCTTAGTGAACATTTTTGAATGCCTAAATCTCAATGTGGTTAGACAATAGAGAATAGTTTTTAAAATATCACTATTTTTCTATCAAGAGCTAAGATAAAAATGGCTTCTTTTTCCTCTGGATATGCTAAGAAAGAGATTATAGTAAGTAAAAGCAACGATAACCCCCACCATGTAGAAAGAAACAAAGTGTAAAGTAAGTTTAATGAACACACAAGCAACAGGTAGAAAAGACAAGAAATAATACTCCACGAACAAAAACAGTATAATAGCATATTGTCAACAACAACTGGACAAACTTAAATAAAAATCCTTAAATGTTATCTTTCACAAATGCCACAGAACAAGAACCTTTCAATGAGGAACATTTTACTGAAGGAAGAAATCTTGTGGGCATTATGTTCCTGAGACAGACATTACCCTATCATATGCCATTATAGATGTGTACAAAAGAAGGAAAGTAATATACCTGTGCTTTATCAAAGTCACAAAGTGTTCCTTTTCACTATTCAAGGAAGACAGGGAATCTGCCTTGGTCGCTATTTTAAGTGAAATCCCCTTTATTAGCAGAGTAGGGTGTATATGATATCATGTGTCATTGTCATGAACAGATACCTTTAATCCTTTTCTTGATAAAATATGTACCATTTGAGTATTGGTGTCAATGAAATTGACTAACCACCTCCCCTGAAATTGCTGGACTTGTGACAAAATTTGAAACCGCTATTATTATTATTATTATTGTTGTTGTTGTTATTACTATTATTATTGTTAATTCTAAAAAAATATTGTTGTTGTTTTTTGCCTTGGGGAGATGGTTTTACTTCAGTCTATGAATAACATTTTGTCAAGTTTCATAAAAATTGGATTACTCTTTGTGTGTGATATTGCATGAAGTGATTACTCAAGATTGTGAGGGTTTTTCATTTACCCTTTTTTTCTTACATTTTTGTGGTACAAAAGCATATAGAAAACATCTTTTTTGCTCTCCAGCATTCATTACAAATTGCTGACACACCCACTCAATAAATAAAACCGTTTGCGCAGACAACACAAAAACCGAATAAGATTATAAATAAAATATGAACATGAAAAAAATATATAATGATGTGTTTGATGTTTGTGACACAAATAAGAGTTTAGTGGAAGACTCATACAACAATAACAAATACAACAGCAACAATTGCAACAAGCACAGCTTTTCACACATTCATTTGCTAATGTTAGATATAACAGGGGAATTCTGGATTTTGAGCAAGCTACAGTTGGAGACATCACATTGTATCATGATGATATCTTTTTTGTAGACCTTATATTCCTCACAAAATAAAATAAAATAAAATAAAAATAAATGCGCCCTTTTAAAGCCTAGCCAGGCTCATGGGCCCGGTTTCTTGGTTTCAATGGCGTATGTGTTCCCCAGCTGGATGGGACACCAGTCCATCGCAGCGTTACTCATTTTTGCCAGCTGAGTGGACTGGAGCAATGTCAAATGAAGTGTTTTGCTCAAGAACCCAATGTGTCACCATGGTCCAGGAATCGAAACCGCAATCTTACAATCATGATGCTGACACCCTAACCACTAAGCCACGTGCCTCCACTCCTCACAAAATGGGAAAGCTAATTGCTGGAGTATATATATATCTCACAAAAAAAAAGAAAAATAAGAGACAGAGCCTGTGTGCTCTCTAAATATGAATTGAATCTGATCTCCATTTTGCTTTAACTCTATTCTAGTTGTCTAGAATTTTCTGAAATTAATGAAATCTAATTAATATAACACATTTACTTCTGTCATTTTGACAATATTACTCTTTATCAATACACTAATCACCTTTTAGATTCCTTCTCTTCCTTAGATTGTATTCCTTAAAACTTCTCTCCCTACACAGATATTAGATACAATAAAGAACCGATAGCAACCCATAGAAAGCATTAACTGCACTCTCTTCATTTTCATAATCTATATCCCCCACCCCACCCCACTCCACCAATCAATGATGATGTTAAAATAATATGAATCTGATTGTTGTTTATAATTTTTTCTCAGACAATAAATAAATATGCAATAACATTAAATCTATAATATTTGAAGAGAATAAGTCCAGCTGTGAAATTGCTAATTAGTAAATCACAAAGAAACCAAATTAGCCATGTATATTTCTGTGTAGATTCAATTGTTGCCTGCTATTCTTGCTGCACATAATAACTGTATTTACCATGAGTAAAAGTAAAAACAGACATGAACAACACTCACATATATTGGCAATCATGTTAAAGAACTTGTTAATTATGGGCAGAAAGTATTATTAAAGTTGTATAAGCAGCAAAATGTAAATTACCAACAGGCTGCCTTCAAAAACTAAACATCTATCTAGCTTAGAGATCAAGAATTTTGATGCCATCAGCAATATTATATCAAAGAAGCTTTGGCCTAGTCTCTGTAGCGGAGAAGAGATATTTTGGAGAAATGCAGTTCAGTTTGCTGATGTAGGCAGTAAGAATTCTGCATAATGAATGGTTTGTTAGCTAAAGGCATCTGCTCTAATCTCCTCAAGTCTTTGAGGAAAGTAAACAGAAACTATTCCAGTTTCCAGTTCATGCTCCACTGAATTATTAAGCAAAGTTGTAGCAGTCTTCGATAATGGCACAATGTTCCAATTTGGTTGTTGGTTGAGAAATACATGAAGATAGATCTAGAGTAAAGATGTCATGAGTGCAGTGTCAGAAATTAATGCTTGGTCTCAGTTCAGCCTTGGTTTGAGTATATCTATGACCAATGGCGGCGAGCTGTCTTGGAGAAATCAGGTGTCTTGGAGAAATTTCGAACTTGGGTTCTCATTCCTAAGGTATTTTTTGATGTGGTTGTTATTATTTTCCCAGGCAGTGACCTGAATAATAATAATAATAATGGTAATGAAAAGAAATATTACAAGTAACTGCAGAATATGTGGAGATGGACAAGAAACAATAAATCATATTATCTCTAACTGCCCAGTCCTGGCTAAGAAGGAATATATTCACAGACATGACAGAGTTGGAACCTACATACATTGGAAGCTATGCCAACATTATGGAATAACAACAGAAAAAAGATGGTATAGGCACACACCAGAAAAGGTCACAGAAAACGAGAAAGCAACCATACTCTGGGATATGCCGATACACACAGATAGAGAAATTAAGGCCAACAGACCAGATATAGTTGTCAGAGATCATGAAGAAAAAAAATGCTTTCTAATTGATGTATCAATACCGGCAGATGACAACGTGTCTCTAAAAGAAATGGAGAAACTCTCAAAATACAAAGACCTGGAAATAGAGGTAACTAGAATGTGGAATCTGAAAACAGAAACAATTCCTATCATAGTAGGTGCATTAGGCATGATAAAAAAATATTCAGACAAATACATAACAAAAACACCAGGACTTACAAACACATATAACATACAGAAAATTGCACTACTAGGCACTGCACACATCCTACGCAGAACACTTTCCATACAATAACCATCAGAGCATCACAACAAATCACAGCACACACCCAAGGCACACAGAGCTGCCCTCGGTAGTGAAGTGAAAGCATGCTATAAAAATAAAACTACTGAATGAATATAATAATAATAATAATAATAATAATAATATTAACAATAATAATAACAATAATAATAATAATAATAATAATAATAATAATAATAATAATAATAATAATAAAGTTCAGCCTTGATTTGAGTATATCTATGACCAAGATTGTTCAGCCTTGATTTGAGTATATCTATGACCAAGGGCAATGAGCTGGCAGAAACGTTTGCACGCCAGACAAAATGCTTAGCGGTATTTCTTCTGTTGTTATGTTCTGAGTTCAAATTCTGCCAAGGTCGACTTGCCTTTCATCCTTTCAGGTTCGATTAAGTAAGTACCAGTTACGCACTGAAGGTTGATGTAATCGACTTAATCCCTTTGTCTGTCCTTGTTTGTCCCCTCTGTGTGTAGCCCCTTGTGGGCAGTAAAAGAAATAAAATTGTTCCAGCATGATTGCCTCAAAATTTATTCTGACCAAAGTGTACTTAGGACTACACTAACAAATATATTCCAGAGTTGTTTTTGTTTTGTTTTTTCTTTCCTTTTGTGTGGGGTAAATAGCTGTGTATGATTTGTAACAGAATTTGCTAATATTTCTAGCATGTCAAGTGTCCACAAAGAGGGTCCCTTGTTGGCTCGAACAATGAAGAGTAGAAGTGATTGTTGATCATTGAGAAGGCCCTACGAAGACACACTCAGGTTAGATCAGAAATTACTAACCCTCAAAAAGATAGGTTTGAGACATGGAAAGATAATGTACTACAAAACATCATATGTTATCATAGAAAAACAGAATAAAATGATTACAATGATAATGATGAAGAGAAGAAGGAGGAAGAGGTGATGATAGTGGTGGTGGTGGTGGTGGAAGGGGCAGTGGTAGTAGTGATGTGTGTTGGGGAGAAGGAGGAAGAGGTTATTAATGATGATGATCGTGATTATTATCATGGTCAGGAGTTTAAAAATATTTCCTTTCATCACTTTGTCTGAATCTGTACTATTGGACTCAGAAATTGGCAAAACCAGATGAAAAAATAATAAAGAAGAGAAATAAATAGATAAATAAACTAAACAAATGAGTAAATAATAAATAAATAAAATGTGAAAATATTTTGAGTTTAAGCCAAATGTGTTTATCAGAAGAGGTATCAATAATAATAATAATAAAAATTAGAAAGATGAATTATGGAAGAGAACGATAATTTAGAAATTGTTGTTAAGCAGTTTTATTGTTAAAATTTCAAACGATATATGAAAGAAACAACATAACAAACAATTAAAATAATAAGAAAACAATATTAACAAATAAACAACAAAATGGGAAGCAAAAGAAGTACTAAAATAACATTAAAAAAAAACATCAAAAAAGAACAAAATAGACAAAATCAGATAGTCATAAAACACTCATTATTTGTGGGTGAGATACTTGATAAATGTGGTTTTGATATTATTTCACTTGGCTTAACCAGAGAACCTGTCTGTCTCTGGTATTAGATATGATAATTAAATAACAGACATGCAACAGCAGAAATGTAAAAAAAAAATGTTTACGCCTCTCACACTGTTGCCATTCATTTGTACTCCGGTGTCTCTCATAAAAGTGTTTTCATATTCATAGCAAAAAAAAACAAAAAAAAAACAGAAACAAAACAGTAAAGAAAATTATGTAATGTTGTCCATCATTGACATAATCATCATCGTCATCATCATCATCGTTATCATTGTTGTTGATGTCATCTCTGTCATCATTATTGTCTTCAGGTTCTCAGGCTACCTTCCACACCTTTAATTATCATCATCGTCACCACCACCACCACCACCACCACCATCATCATCATCATCATCATCATCATCATCATCATCATCATCATCATCATCATCAATATCATCACCATCGTCATCATCATTTTCACAGTTGTCACCATCAGTATCTTCCTCTTCACCAGGTTTATACAATCACCATACTTAACAAGGTGAAAAATTATTTTTTACTACTTGTCTTTCACCATTCTGCATGCAACAACAGCAATACTAGATATCTAGTTGTTGCTAGTTGATCAGGCCGAAGCCGATCAAACTGAACTATGGTCAAAAGTATTCCAGTCATGATCCTTCTCTTTTTCTAAGTGCCAATGTCTGATTTCTGGGAGGTTTAGCTGCTATTTCTACCAGGTCTAACTACTATCTCTATAGACACTCCCTCATTAGCTCACACTGTTTCTATTGGCATATATGTACTCTTTTACTCTTTTACCCCACGACTTATTCTTTGTAAGCCTAGTACTTATTCTATCGGACTCTTTTGCCAAACCGCTAAGTTATGGGGACGTAAACACACCAGCATCGGTTGTCAAGCGATGTTGGAGGGAACAAACACAGACACACAAACATACATACACACATATATACATATATACGATGGGCTTCTTTTAGTTTCCGTCTACCAAATCCACTCACAAGGCTTTGGTCAGCCCTAGGCTATATTAGAAGACACTTGCTCCAGGTGCCACGCAGTGGAACTGAACCTGGAACCATGTGGTTGGTAAGCAAGTTATTTACTGCCCAGCCACTCCCACGCCTATGTATCAAACAAGATTTGGATACTTCTTATTTCTCTTTCTCACTCTGCAACAGTTAGTGCTTTCAAATGGCATATCCAGTGTCCATATTCTGCTGTTAATTCACTCCATTGATTGTTTCCCTTAATTTCCATGATCCGTTGAAATTACATATACTTGTTGTTGTTTTGTTTGTTCCTTCTCGAACCTGGTTTCCCGGTTTCCTTGGCGTATAGATTCCCCCACCTGGATGGGACATCGGTCTGTCACAGGTGAGCTGCAAGATGCAGGAGGAAAGAGTGAGAGAAATTGTGGCGAAAGTGTCAGCAGAAGTTCGCCATTACCTTCTGCCAGAGCCGTGTGGAGCTTAGGTGTTTCGCTCATAAACACACACATCACCTGGTCTGAGATTCGAACCCACAATCCCTCAACCGTGAGTCCACTGCTCTAACCACTAGGCTATGTGCCTCCACACATATACTTACAACCTAAGTTTTATTTCTTACTAAATACTCTACATTTGAACCACACCTTTGTAGGAGCACTCCGTTGGTTGCAACGACGAGGGTCCCAGCTGATAGATCAACGGAACAGCTTGCTCGTGAAATTAATGTGCAAGTGGCTGAGCACTCTACAGACACATGTACCCTTAACATAGTTCTTGGGGAGATTCAGCAAGACACAGAGTGTGACAAGGCTGACCCTTTGAAATACAGGTACTACTCATTTTTGCCAGATGAGTGGACTGGAGCAACATGAAATAAAGTGTCTTGCTCAAGGACCCAACGCGCCACTGGGAATTGAACTCACGACCTTACGATCATGAGCCGAATGCCCCTAACCACTAAGCCACACGCCTGTACTAACTGCATATAATGACAATTCACTGTACTCTGCTTTGTATATCATCTCTGTTTAAAATGAAGGGTGTAGAAATATGACTTAAAGAGTCATATAATTCCAAGTCAGCTGAGTCTCAATTTATAATGTTCATATAATAAAGAATATATGTTTCCTTTTCTTCAAGATGTTTAGATGCAATTTGAGGGTCTTTGGTTGCTATATCTAGCATGCTACGGAACCACAAGCAAACTACCACTGTAGAATAGCAGGAGCACTCTATAAGGAATGAGTGTTTTGCTAGACTGCGGCTAGATTTCAACTTTTAACATAATTGGAACTTTATTTATAGAGTGATAGATTTTGACAAGACATGGATATACTCTAAAGAATAATGAAGAAATCAATGACTGCACAAGAATCCAATGTCAATAAATCACAATAAAAAAATAACATATATTTGAAATTTTAAGAACAATATTAAATAAATATTATTTAGTGTCTGTGATTCAGTTGTACTCATATCAGGTGCAATGACTATACAGTTCTGACTATTTGCCAAATATTTCCATTAACGACAACAAATAATAACTACATATGAGGAGACCTATTGAGTCAAGTACATCAACATTAAAATAAATATCAAATGGAAATTGTAGTTGTGATACCTGTGCCAGGGGGCATGTAAAAAGCACCCACTACACTCACGGAGTGGTTGGCGTTAGGAAGGGCATCCAGCTGTAGAAACACTGCCAGGTCAGACTGGCTTCCCAGATCCCGGTTGAACTGTCCAACCCATGCTAGCATGGGAAACGGACGTTAAACGATGATGATGATGATGATGATGATATGCTGGGTTATATTTTATTATTGTGAAATAAATAAGTTAATGTATCTCTGTTAGTTTAAATGATGTGGATTTAATTGATTGATCAAACGAATTACCTGCTCATTGAATTTACATCTAAATGGCTAAGGCTTACTCAGACACAAGTATCACTAATATAACCTTGAGGCAGAATTAGAGTGACACTGTTTGACAAGGCTGGTTCTTTGAATTACAGTTAAAAGTCATTTGAGGAGAATTCCACACACTCTCTAATGAGAAAATTCCACACAGTCTCAAATTTCACTCACAAGGCTACAACCAACCAGTATAATGGTAAAAGATGCTTTTCATGCTTCCAGAATCAATAAAATAAAAAAAAACAGACAAGTACTACGACCAACGTAATTGACTAGCAAAAATGCTTAAAATTTACCGAACAACAGTTTGGAAAATTGTCAAGAAATTTTAACCTGATCGACCTTAAACGAGGCTGAAAAAGAAGTGTGTGGATCCCTCAGCTTATCAAAAGTACCAGAGAAAAGATACAGCAAAATCCTTGAGGTTTCACAGAAAACTGGCTGCCACAACAAAAATAAACCAAACATCGATGTATCGAGTGCTGAAAGAGGACCTCAGGATCCGCCCCTACAAGTTGATCCGCTGCTATGAGCTCACGCAAGTTTAATAGGTCATGAGACTGGAGAGAAGCCATCTTGTCCTGCGTCAGCTTACTGAAGACACACTGTCCAATCCAGTGTTCACTGATGAAAAGAATACTGGCATCAAACTGACAGTGAACCACCAGAATGACTGACTTGGATTGTATCTGGCTCCGTCGAGTGTAGTCTCGTAAATTGACATAAAAATCCACGGTCATTTATGATTTGGGCAGCTGTGACATCCACTAGAAGGTCGCCCCTCGTTTTTGTGCCCTTGGTTGTTAAAATTAACACCCACTGATATAATCAGCGACATTCTGGTAGCTGAGCTGCTTCCATGGGCGAATGAGCACTTTCAAGGTACACCTTGGAGCCTCTAACAGGACTCAGCTCAATCTCACAGCTCTAAACAGACACAACATTAGATTCAGAAAAACATTCCATTGTTCATAAGCAAGGATAAATGGCCCTTAGGAAGCCCCGATCTCAACTCGATGAGCTGGCAGAAACGTTAGCACGCCGGGCGAAATGCTTAGCGCTATTTTGTCCGTCTTTACATTCTGAGTTCAAATTCCGCCGAGGTCGACTTTGCCTTTCATCCTTTCGGGGCCCTTCCTCCCAAAATTTCGAGTCTCAAGCAGAAAATAATATTTAGCTTTGGCAAAATTGAAAAAAGTTGGTTGCCTTAATTTTGGGACACCCTGTATATGGTTGTTGCATAAAACAAGTTCTCATGAATTTAAAATTACCTGGTCTATTGTAGATAATGCACAGCCTTACAGGAATGGGAGCTACAAATCAAAGATACAGTGTATTC
Organism: Octopus sinensis; assembly: GCF_006345805.1. Classification (NCBI taxonomy): domain Eukaryota; kingdom Metazoa; phylum Mollusca; class Cephalopoda; order Octopoda; family Octopodidae; genus Octopus; species Octopus sinensis. The sequence continues at coordinate 94,503 of NW_021836138.1, forward strand.
TTTGTCTGAGCAAAACATAAACTGATAATTTTTACAGAAGGTACAAATACTTTAAACAATAAGCAATGAGCTGTTAACGTCTTGTATGCATTTGGCTAAGAATTTTTTTATGAAAATAGAAGCCTTCTTGGATTTTGTTCTATTTCAGAAAAAAAACGTTAGTTTTCAAAATATTAATAGGTTTTATTGATATATGCTTTAATATATGTGGATGCATGTCTATATGTGAGTATTTGTATATAAGCATATATATATATATATGTATATATGTATATATATATGTATGTATATATTTACTCTACTCTTTTACTCCTTTTCTTGTTTCAGTCATTTGACTGCAGCCATGCTGGAGCACCGCCTTTAATCAAGAAACTCGACCCCAGGACTTATTCTTTTGTAAGCTTATTCTATCGGTCTCTTTTGCCAAACCACTAAGTAATGGGGACATAAACACACCAGCATCGGTTGTCAAGCAATGCTAGGGGACAAACACACACACGCATATATATATATATACATATATACGACGGGCTTCTTTCAGTTTCCATTTACCAAATCCACTCACAAGGCTTTGATCAGCCCGAGGCTATAGTAGAAGGTGCCACGCAGTGGGAATGAACCCGGAACCATGTGGTTGATAGACAAGCTACTTACCACACAGCCACTCCTGCGCCTTGTGTACATGAATATATAATTCTATGTATATATGTGTTTCAGTATGTATGTGTCTGCACAAGCAAATGCAAAATGAACTCCCACATACACACTCATTGATTTTAAAAACATTAATTAAAAGTATTGTTTAAAAGCATCATTTTGGAATGTTGCTTAAACAGAAATGCAATTTCATGACTTTGTGTGTAACATTTATAATAATATTACCTTGAGAACCAGAAATGAAATTTAAAAAAAGCATGAGCTTAAAACAGCCATTTACTCATGTGTCGTTCACAAAGTTTTTTTAAACTAAAGAAAATAAGGATAAACATTTCTTTCATACTTTCATTTCCTGTTTCAAAAAATATTCAAACAATGAATATTCAAAAGAAAACCAGGCTCGCATTTCCAGCTGATAATTTGCAAACGAGTTACTCTGAGTACCGGAAATCAGAGCCTTTCATTTATAATGTATTATACACACACACACATGTATGTATATACATAAACACACACACACATATATATATATGTATATATATATATATGTATACATACACATGTATATATAATATGATGTATTTTTATATTAATATGTATATATATATATATATACATATTAATATAAAAATACATCATATTATATATACATATGTATGTATGTATACACATACCTACATAAGCATTAGGTTAAAGTTTGGAAACAGTTGTTGAATAATCAACTAATGAGGTAATATAATTTACCTCTAAGTTGAATGATTATAATTATAGCAAAACTTTACATGGCCAAAATTGGATTAGCACTATTTTCATTCAGGAAAAGGTGTTTAAATAAGATTAAATAAGTACAATGAACTTCTATTTAATTTAATGAGGACATTTCAGCTTGTTTTGTCTTGTTATTGATGCTTGATATTGTTCAATAATTGCTATTTCGTGTTTCCCACTGAGCTCAGAAAAGCAGCATGTATACTTTTTTTTTTTTTTTAATATATTTACTGTTCAGAATAATGAACTAAAATTACTGGGACATAATTTTATATGCACAAAGCTGCAGAAACTGAACATGTTTTTATTTTTTTAAGAGATGGAAAATTTCATACTATTGTGTTGTTTATACTTTCCCCATAAGCCTTATTGTTGTGGCAGCCCTAATAAAACCTATAAAAACTGGTTTTCTGGCCATGGCCATATCATTTTTATTCAAACACAATGTGTCTAGGTCTATATAATCTAATATGTCTTTCTTCTTTTGAGATGGTTGGATGTGATTGAGAAAGGCTGTTAATTTAACCAGGCTGTTAGTTCTTGCATATACCATGAAAATAAACGGACTAAAATGTTCATATAAACCACTAAGTGTACCTTGCAATTTTAAAATCAATTAACAGGAGTGGTTGTGTGGTAGGTAGCTTGCTAACCAAGCACATGGTTCTGGGTTCAGTCTCACTGCGTGGCATCTTGGGCAAGTGTCTTCTGCTATAGCCCCAGGCCGACCAAAGCCTTGTGAGTGGATTTGGTAGACGAAAACTGAAAGAAGCCCATCATCATCATCATCATCATCATCATCGTTTAACGTCCGTTTTCCGCGCTAGCATGGGTTGGACGGTTCGACCGGGGTCTATATATATATATGTATGTGTGTGTGTTTGTGTGTCTGTGTTTGTCCCCCTAGCATTGCTTGACAACTGATGCTTGTGTGTTTACGTCCCCGTCACTTAGCGGTTCGGCAAAAGAGACCGATAGAATAAGTACTGGGCTTACAAAAAGAATAAGTCCCGGGGTCGAGTTGCTTGACTAAAGGCGGTGCTCCAGCATGGCCGCAGTCAAATGACAGAAACAAGTAAAAGAGTAAAAGGGTAAAGACTAAAATGTTCATACAAACCACTAGGTGCACTTTGCAATTTTAAAATCAATTAACACCAACATTTTCAAAAAAATACTTAAAATATTTTCAATATTGCACAGATGTGGCTATGTAGTATGAAGCTTGCTTCCCAGTCACCTGATTCTGGGTTTAGTTCCACTGCATGGCACCTTTATAGCCTTGGGCTGACCAAAGCCCTGTGAGTAGATTTGGTGGATGGAAACTGGAAGAAGCCCACCGTATATATGTATATGTTATATAACTGTGTATGTGTGTCTTTGTGTCTGTGTTTGTCCCCACCACCACCACCACCACCACCACTGCCACTTTACAACCGATGTTGGTGTGTTTACATCCCCATAGCATTAACAGTTTGACAAAAAAAAGAGACTGATGGAATAAGCACCAAGCTTTAAAAAAATAAATCCTAGAGTTGATTCATTTAACTAAAACCCTTCAAGGTGGTGCCCCAGCAAGGCCGCTGTCAGATGACTGAAACAAGTAAAAAAATAAAAGATAAAAAACGATAGAATATATGTTTTTTTTGCAACTTAGTTTCAGTCATTCAGTATCTGCTAAACTAGCACTGCACCTATATGAGCTTTTAAGAAACCCCCATACTTACTTTATTGAATAGCAGAGTTACATTATCCTTTAAAAAGACATAACTCAATGCATTGTTTTAAACACAATATACACATTGATAAAGACTATAACTGCTTATATACAGTATACGTACTTATACACAATAACCATACTTATACAATGGACTTCTACATACCAACTTCCCTTTCAAAGCATTAGTGAACTTGAGGTGACAGTAGAACTGGTGCAAGGCACTGTGAACGTAATGGCAATACTTTGCTTGTTCCAAAATACGCATCTTGAAAATTGGAAAACTTACAAGTGTCTTCTTCTTCTCCTCCTCCTCCTCCTTCTTCTTCTTCTTCTTCTTCTTCTTCTTCTTCTTCTTCTTCTTCTTCTTCTTCTCTTCTTCTTCTTCTCTTCTTCTTCTTCTTCTCATTATTATTATTATTATTATTATTATTATTATTATTATTATTATTATTATTGTTAAGACAGCAAACTGAACAAAATCATTAGGGTATAGCAAAAGTGCCTGGTGGTATTACTTCCAACACTTTATATTATTAGACTCAAATTCCACTGAGATCAACTTTATCTCTCTTTCCCCCCTTGGTGTTAATGATATAAAGTATGTGGGTCAATATTATCAACTAAACCCCCCACCTCCTAAAATTCCTTGCTTTGTGCCAAAATTTGTAACAAATATCATAATTATTACTATTTTATCTCATTAACTCATTCACATTTTCTCAGTCAGGACTTATATTCCAAATATCAGCTCCTGCTTGTGTTGTGGTGGTGGTGTTGGGGTGGTGGGCAGATGATCATGAGGGTGGGCCCTAAGGTTATTGAAGTCCTAGATAAACAGAATTTTTATGCCTCAGCAAGTAAATTTTTTCAGAATTTCTGTTAGATGGAAAAAATGCAAATGAGGAAATAAACCGTTTATTTTAATTATAAGCAAATGTGACCTGTTCAAAGAAAGGGTCAATGCTTTACACCTTTATATAAAGGTTTTAAAAAAATAGGCAAATAAGCCTGACACAGGGCTATGGACTCATTAGACAGAAGCTTATCTCAGTTCTCATAAGACATGAGAAACCAAGGCTGTGCAATACACCCTCCCTCCCCCTCTCTCTCTTTGGGAATGGGTTGCCAGTGTATCACACGGTTAGCTTCTGCTGATAACCATTTTTCAGTTAAGTGGATAGGAACAGCAGGAAGTGGAGTGTCTTACTCAAGAACTCAACCTACTTTCTTATTTCTTTTACTGCCCACAAGGGGCTACACACAGAGGGGACAAACAAGGACAGACAAATGGATTAAGTCGATTACATCGACCCCAGTGCATAACTGGTACTTATTTAATTGACCCTGAAAGAATGAAAGGCAAAGTCGATCTCGGCGGAATCTGAACTCCGAACGTAGTGGCAGACACAATACCTATTTCTTTACTACACACAAGGGGCTAAACACAGAGGGCACAAACAAGGACAGACATAGGTATTAAGTCGATTACATCGAACCCAGTGTGTAACTGGTACTTATTTAATCGGCCCTGAAAGAATGAAAGGCAAAGTCGATCTCGGCGGAATTTGACCTCAGAACGTAGCAGCAGACAAAATACCGCTAGGCGCTTTGCCCAGCATGCTAACATTTCTGCCTGCTTACCACATTTACTTTCTGCTCAATCTACATTCTGCATGATGTCATTTGCTGCTTAATATCAGGTCATTTAAGAGAAGAATCTTCTTCTGGAGAGCTATTTCCACAGCGAAAGGTCTTCACACATCCAAGTGCATTCAGACATGTTAAACATGGCATAATACGAATATATTTTATTCAACAGTGCTTCTGACAACTTTGTGTGTGTGTGTGTGTGTGTGTGTGTGTGTGTGTGTGTGCGTGCGCGCGCGCGCGTGTGTGTGTGTGTGTACGTGTGTGTACTCAATATCTTCCAAACACCTTGTATTTAAAAGATTCTAAATACATGATAAAGCACCCTTAGCAAGATTTCATCCCAGTTGACTACTCAGGTTGTCACTAGCTTTAGTCAGCCTTGAATCTTTGTAAAATATGTTTTATGTTGTGTACATCTTTAGGCTTCACACACATTCTGGCGATAATGACAAGATTGATAAAGATAATTAGAGACTCTGCTCTAAGGTTTAGTACTGCTGCACCTTCTCTTTGCCTTTTAATCCAGACTGATTAACAGAGGATCTGGAATTAGGCTGCAGTGTGATGTAACACTTGTTAATTATACAGATCTCTTGATGTTTGAAACAAATTAGTTGTCTGTTGCTGAATAAATCAAATTATTTGAGAGTTATGTGCACTAACCATGTAACCATGGACATTGTGCTACTGACAAAATTACAGTTATTTCTTGCGCAGGTCATCTAACTTGTTACTGACTTGTCTATGCTTAGTTCTCTTAAGTGTAAATGTATGTTAAACCATAAAAAGAGAAGTACGTAAGTAAAAAAAGAGAAATTTAAAAGGTTATTGCATAGCAGCAGAAAGACAAATATTATGCATGTAGAATTGTCAATAAAACTAAGGCTACATTTCTTACCAGTATCACAAGAAAAGTGAGCAAAAGAAGACAGATTCGTAATAAATAGAGAGAGATAAAAAGACAGAGAGGAGTGGGTGGAAGAGGGGGGAGTGAAAGTGAAAGTAAGTGAAAATGTGTAAGAGTTAGAGAGAGAGAGAGAGGAAGTTAGAGACTGTGCAATGGAAATAGGAAGATAGAAACAATATCAAAAAGCGAAGAAAGATATTTACATAGATTGATAGCTAGTTAGAGAGATATTGATGTATTGATATGTATATTTGCATATGTGTGTGTGTGTGTGTGTTTATGTGTGTTTATATGTATGCCTGCAATAATCATTATAAAATTCATTGACTTACTTGACGATGATAACTCAACTTGCTTTTTCCATTAAGTATCTATGAAAGGAAATTTTTTTTTCTCTTAGCTATGTTAAGTTTCATACTTGCAGTAAAATTTTGATAACAAATAGAGGTCAAAGAAAATAATCTAAAATACTTTGTCTTCTTCAAGATACTTTCCTTTCTCATTTTTTCCCCCCTGTTATAATGTTTATAAAGCAAAAAAAAATATAAATAAACAAAACTATATTCTAATGGCATTCATTTCATTTATATTTCCCTTTATTAAGTTATTTTTTAAAACCTATTTGGTATGTGAATATTCGACATTTGCAATGAGATATTTCAATAAAACAATATTTTAATGCATTTTCTTTTAGAGATAAAAATATGTTCATAGATTAATTTGTTAGAGTAAGCTGATAAATTTCTTGTTGTTTAATACATACATGTGAATAAGATTTGTTGCTTTTGTTTCTTTTTCTATATTCTTAATGTTATTATTGCTGTTCATTTTCTTTTTCTAAGATTTTATTGCTATTTTATTTGGTATTATTCCTGGTGTCAATGTTTTTCTTGTTGGTAGTGCAGATTTTTGTCAGCGATATTCAAAGATTTATTTGGTAATGCTATAAAAAGAAATTTATACAAGTATGTAACTACATACATATAACACACATAAATAATTGTATATATATATATATATATATGTATACATGCATATATATATTTGCATATATATATGTCTATATATATATTATATATATAATATATATATAAACATATATATTTATTATATATAATATATATATATATTATATAATATATATATATATATATATTATATATATATATATATTAGTATATATATATATAGAATATATATATAGACACTATATATACATATATACATATATACACTATATATAATATATATATATCTATACACTATATATAATATATATATCTATACACTATATATAATACATATATATCTATACACTATATATAATACATATATATATACACACTATATATATAATATTTTTATATATACATATAAATATGTATGGATATATAAACACACTTATATGTATATATGTGTGTTTATATATATATATATATATATATATATATATATATACATATATATACATATATATATATATATATATATATAATATATATATATATATATATATATATAATATATATATATATATACATATATATACATATATATATATGTGTATGTATGTATCTATGTATAGGTAAAGCTATAACAGTGGGAATGTCAGAAAGACCAGCATCAGCAAATAGTGTAAATTACATGAAGATATTAAAAAGAGATTTTGTAATAAAATCTATGTAAATACTTGCATTATACTTATTTTATTAGCTGAAACATCTAATCAATTATTATCATTGTATTTATTTTTAGAATAGTATCTGGCTACAACTATATCTACTTGTATGTATATTTCTATGCTTATATTTATATCTCTACATGTGTGGTTGTACAATATATATATCTATATACATCATGCATATTATGCTGATATAAAGATGTATTTTTATGAACACACAGAAACACACACACACAGAAACACACACACACAGAAACACATTCACATGCGCACACACACAAACACAGACACATTCACATACATGCACACATGTATATATGTAGGTATAGTGCACAAGTGTAAGTGTACCTTTCATGAAACTCAAAGCATAAAGGTATAAATATGCCCTTCCATGTAACCTTTATACCTATGAGTATGTATGTGTGTATATATGTCTGTACGTATGCATGTATGTATGTATGTATGCATGTATGTATGTATGTATGTATGTATGTATGTATGTATGTATGTATGTATGTATGTATGTATGTATGTATGTATGTATGTATGTATGTATGTATGTATGTATGTATGTATGTATGTATGTATGCATGTATGTATGTATGCATGTATGTATGTACGTACGTATGTATGCATGCATGTATGTATGTATGTATGTATGTATGTATGTATGCATGTATGTATGTATGTATGTATGTATGCATGTATGTATGTATGCATGTATGTACGTACGTATGTATGCATGTATGTATGTACGTATGCATGTATGTATGCATGTATGTATGTACGTAGGTACGTATGTATTTATGTATGTAGATAAGTAGATGTACATTCATTTATGTACTTCAGATATTTTATCTGATGTGTGTGTGTGCATCAATTCAATCATTAATATGATAGACAATATAGCAATAAGAATTATGAAAATAAACTTGAATGTATTGTCTTCTAACCTAAGGTTTCTAGTTCAACTACATATAGATATTTTATATTCATTATTCATTGAATTTTTAAATGAAATGTTATCTAACTATGTAAATAATTAAATTCATACCTTTTTGCATTATGTGAGACTGTATATTATGAAAGGTTATCTTAAAAGTAAAGAATATTAATATACACAAACATATAGGAAGGGTGGAATGTGTTTGTATGTGTCTTTAATTAAAATTACATGCATTTATCTTTATGCATTACAGTGTAGAATTATGTGTGAATGTATAAGTATACATGTGCATGCATGTGTGTTTTTCTAACAACATTAGAACTGGGTTTTCAAGATTTGCTTACTTTGAATTTCACTTTCTCACTTTTCAAGACATTACTTCACCTTTAACTGAATACATCATTAATTCTAACATTTGAAATAAATAAATAGGTAAATAAATGTGTATGACAGTTGATTAAGGGGTTAGTTTTAAGGATGTAACGATAGTTAAAATACCTATAATAGAAAAGAAATATGTAATGAAACTGGGTTTTATAAAAAGTAAACGTTTAACAGAGTACATGTTGGCAAGGAAATCAAAGAAATGGAATAAAATGTGAGATAAATAATTTTGGAGAAACTTCCATGGGTTGATTATACTATAAGCACACATGCTGATTTTCAAAGATATTCACCAATAATTTTGGAATTTCTCACAAGCTCTTCCTTCCTTTTGGAAACTTAATTATTGTGATATCAAGGGCTCCATATATATCTTCTTTGGTATATATATTTGAAAATATGTTCTCCAGAATTTACCCATAAATTTGTTGGGTTCATTTGTACTGTTGTATCTATTCTTCTTTATCTTTGACTTCAAATCAAACTTAATAACTTGTTTCTGTTCACTATTTGATATGTGCACTGTTGCCCTGAATCACCAAACTATATAATATCTCAACTCTCATTTCACATTTCTCAATTTTATATTTTTTCCATTATCTTTTTTGAGATTTACTTGATTTTAATGTGCACTTCTTCACCTTCAAATTTATTCCTTTCATCTTTTCCTCTTTTTATCACTTCTTATTAATTTTCTTATTTCCTTCTAGCAGACTTATTAAAGTAACAGACATAATACTTTGTGGTATTTGTTCTAACTCTCTAATTCTTTCATTCTTTCAGCATTAATAAAGTATACCACCAGTTAGGCATTGGCATTTATATAATCAATTATTTTCTCCTCCTCCTTGCTAAAACTGTGAGACTCTCTGCCAATGTAATATATCATTAATTTAATTTCCAATTTTTTTTTTTTTTTTTTTTACTTGTTTCAGACCTTTCCCTTTGAACTCAGATTATTTGTTTCTGATTTTCACAAATATATTTATTTATTAAACAAACCTCTTTTACTATAATCATCTGCATACCCTGCCCCTATTCCATTACCACTTCATACATTTAATACCCCATTGATACGTTTTATACTTTTCAACATCCGTCTTCCTATGCTTCCATTGCTCTTTCTCGGTAGCCCTTAATTTAAAATAACTTCACCCACCTAATACCTACTTGACTATAACTTGACTCCACTCTGTTTAAAGTTTTCCTGTCTTTAACTAATCAACTATTTCTCCTCTCCCTCTAATCTATTGCTAAACATTCCCTTTCTCCCTCTTTCTACCAGAATTTTATATATATTTTGTATATATTTCTTAATAGATTCAATATTGCGATATCTGTTACATTTAAACACCATCGTCCTTCTATTTTGTCTAATTCCTTTCTTTCTATTTTTTACTTTATTACCACTAATCCTCTTCCACTGTTTCTACAATCTCACTTTTTTCCCATGGTTTCTTTCTTTTTTTATTCTCCTCTTTCTTTCTTTCGTCCTACACGTCTAATTCTTTATATTTATTTTTTCAGTATCTATTCTTTCATCTCACTTCTTTTTCTTCATTTCTTTCTTATCTCTATCTCTCACACTTTTCAGTCTTCTACTGATCTCCACGTTACTAACTTTCTTCTTTTTACTTTTCCCTCTGCAGCACGTGTACACATCGATTCGTACACCGGGCGTTTTCGGTTTCAATCAGAGAAATCATTTTAATCAACGACCGGAATTTCAACAGAACACTTTCAACAGAAATAATGTGGCCAATAAAATTATATGCAAACATGTTCTGGATTTTTGATAATGCAGTGACTACAGATCTAGACAATCAGATTTGTTCCGAAGCACATAAAAAGAGAGTAGTTCTGAAGAACTTGAGAGATTGACAGGTAGACGGACTTAATATCAGACGTTTAGCAACGTGAGCAATAAAGTGTAACGGCAGAAAAAGTCTTGCACTTGGCAGAGTGTTCACATTTTTGACTGTCAAAATGCTGCATTGTAAAAAGAACCATCTACATTAAAGTAGCACGACCGCTGCTTTCATGCACATATTCTTGCTTCTCTCTTTACGTATATTCTACAACTATGAGCATTCAAAAAGGAGAAATTACATACACAGAAGATAGAACTGAAAGTCGTCATGCGTCACAATAGGTGCTATCCCCTCTTAGTTGATGTTGACAATTTAACACAAATGAAATTACGCTGGTAACCTTTTTCCATTGCAATGTAAACAGGAGGTTGGATAAATGAAAAGAGGAACGGTACATTTTCATTTCATTATCCGTTTTATTGTTAATGGTTTGAAGGAAACGCGATAGTTCCGAGAAAAAGAAACTAACAGAAAATGTGTAGTAATTTTGTTGGGCAGCTATGAAGAACTTGAGAGATTGACAGGTAGACGGACTTAATATCAGAAGCTTAACGATGTGAGATAAAAGCATGGGGAATAGAAATGGGCAAGAAAGTGGGTGTCAGCGGTCATAGTGTAGCTTTTGTTGCTTAAGTTGCAAATTCTTCATATTTGGCAAGTCTCACCAAATATATGAGGGCGAGTGTGTCTGTGTGTATTTGTGTATTCATGGCTATGTTGAGGCTACCTTACTTGAGCTGTCGAGCTGAATTTAATTGCTAATCAATCCGAATTATAACCATAATAAGAAAAATTCTTATCATCAATTTCTATTTTATTCCACTCAAGAGTGAAATAAAGTAGAACAGAATTTCATTGACCAAAATTTAAATTGGATATTTGCAAAGGCGACTACATCTGATTTTTGGCAGCTCAAGTGACATGACATTTTTATATATGTTTTAGTTTTATTTTCTTTCCTTAGTGAAGAGCAGTCTACTGTCAGCCGTAAAGACATCCGAACGGTTAAGAGATAACCTCTTTTTTTGTGTGTGTGTGTGTGAAATAAATTCAAACTTGAATAATTTAATGCTTGAGTGGTGCTTTATTTTTACAGTCCTGGAAAGATGAATTGCAAGGTTGAACTTGGTGAGACTTGAACTCAGTATGCAAAGCATTTAACTGACACTCTAATAATTTCATTGATCCATCACTTCACCAATACGAATTTATGTTTTCGATAGCTAAATACGACCAGCCCAATTCGAATAACGGATAGAATTCAAGAGGACTATTTATGTCATCTAGATAGTTTTTCTGATTCAAATTTTGTCCATATTTTATGCCTCAAGAAACAGTTAGTCTTATTAATATCATGGAAATAGTAAGATTCTATTGTGGTATTGTAAGTTTCTTGGCGAACGATTTGTTGTCTACTTTTAGACAGACGAATTTACATAAGCTTGAGAATATATCTAATTTTTTTTTATATACATTTTAGGCTGAGGCATTTGTGTGGACAGAGCATTCACACTTCGTAACACGAACTTAGTCTTCTGGCATTCGAAAAACTCATTCTGTCGAACTACCATCCTGACAAGAACTATAATTACGAATATTTATCTACATTAACCCTCATACCAGCCTATCAATATTATCCGACACGTTCACCAAGAAGCAACTTACGCATTAGTTTTCTAACGATACATTTACAGAATAACCTCAAGGGTTTTTTTTTTCCAGAATGGTAGCGTGTATTTTCCCCATACTTTCAACTTATCATCATTTATTGTTATTAGGTAATTTTCGTCTTCCACTTCGTCTAAAAGTTTTGAACGACTGGATTTGAGAGCTAAGAAACAGTTCTAAACTTTTTTATTATAGATTTTAAGTTTAAAGTTTCCCAATTTCTACCTTAAAACAGTATAACGGTGAGCATTAATTGCTAACTGTCGTCAAGTCATATATGCTTTGGTTGAAGAGCTTTGATCTTGCAATATCAAAAGAAGTTAAACAACTAATGGAGAAAACATCCTTAGTATGGAAACCAAACGAGAACAGTATATTCTAGTGCATTTAATTAAGTGTATAATTCCAGATTTCAAAAACCTCAGCAGATACTTCCATGCTTCCTGAGATTCAGCAAATACTTTCATGTTTCCTGAGATTCGCCAACACTACACCTGATTTTCTCCACACACACGCAAGCATGTATCTGACTCTTACACTGTTCACTTCCCAGGCATTTGTACATTACTGCATATACTTTATACGCACTTTTGACAAGTTGTGGTGCACCTGAGCACTGTATACAATAATTTCATTATTATAATATTTTTTTAATACGGCAGACATAGAAGGAAGTCAGTAGATACAATCAAAAGGGGACACAAACAAATAAAAATAAACAAGTAATGTGCTGGCGATAAGAGACGGAGACAGACAGAGAGAGATTTTAGTTTAGTTGCGAAAACAGCGCTCGATTAGTATGAGAAAGAACACTATCAGAAGACCCGCCAAGATGTGAAAACGACATTCAACACAATAGCGACTAAAAGACTTATAAAAATGAAGAATACATTCGGAGTACCAACTTTCACAACAGCTTATTTCGTAATAGATCTACTATAATCATTTTATGTAAGACATGTAGAAAAAGTTACACCTCAAAGATGAAGGCTAGAAAGGCATAGAAACAGAAATATCATTAGAGTTCCTGTAACGAATGATGGAAAGAAGTTCGATTTTTGCAAACCAGACACAAAACACCCATTCGGTCACCGAACGCCGATCAGGTTCATAAGGTCTGGCCATTCCTATCCAATCAAAAACTTAGATTTTTCATTCAAGCAAGAACACAAAGAAATATCATCAGCAAAAATAGAGAGTGTAGAAATTATATCATTCAGAAGATTATAAATAAAAGCTAAAAACAAGTTGGACGATGAACAGGACCTCGAGGAACAGCAGATGAAGTAGAATAAGTAGAATAATGAAGACCACTTAAAACAGTTTTAATACAACGTTCGTCCAGAAGAGATTCTAGAATCCTATAGATCCTGCCGGAAATTATTATAAATCTCAAGCTTGTGAGTTTGTGGAGAGGCCAGAATATCAAACTTTGTCAAATGATTTCGATATGACATGGGTTACAATACTTGTTTCATCGAAATTACCCATAGCCCGGTAGAACCACATTTATCGTTCACAGAAAATAAGCAGTAGAGTGAGAAGCTAACGGACTGCTATAATAAATCTCTGAACGAGGTATAAACAGTAGCTGCACGAAAATGTGAAGTATATTTGCCACTTAAATGTGGCTAACCACTAAGGGTGGATGCTACTGTAGCTTGTAGCCCTAGGAGAACATCTTCTCCAGCTGGCTATTGACACACTTTCTGTGCCCTGTCAATATTTGCAAAGGAAAGCCATCCTTCCCATCGTCGACCTGACGTGATACACACGGACCCGGGTTTCTGAGTATTTACCCGTCGTCAGCGCACGACAATCACCGGTTTTCGATGCAAAGGGGTCCCAATGCAAATACATGTATCCTTTTTCCAGTGACAAAAAGTCACTGATCTCGAAAAAGTGTAACGGACTGCTGTTTGTCAGAAAACAGACCAAGCAATTCAAGGTGCAAGATGAAAAATTGGTTGACGAATGGCTCAAAAATATTGCTAACTATAAGAAGGTAGATCGGGTAGTAGTTACGTGGATGAGAACGTTTGCTAGAACTTTGGAAAATAGGGATTACAGAGAACAATTAATAGCTGGTTAGAAGTATGTCACTGCTAAGTATCCGTTGAAGTGGTTAGACAAATTAGAAAACGGTTCAGAAGAGCATTGTTGCAAAGCAGTGGCAGTGATTTTATTAGGACTACAAGACGTATCAGTATCAGAACTCACTATTAATTTAAGCAGATTTAGAAATTATATACTAGTCAAATAATTATGTCATAACTGCTAGTCATAGCAAGAAGGAAAGTATGGAAAAACATCAAATGAATCGAGACTAGAATGTCTGAGCAGTCTATTCCGATTTATAAGATAGTACGTCATAATGTCTGAAGATCGAAGGAATGGTAGATTTAGTCTTATTCAAATGCACAAATAGAAAATTTCCAAAAGTCCTGTGAGCCTGAATTCTGAGAAGTAATATAAGATTATATCTATTCTGTATATTAAGATATAACATTTGTAAGAAATTCCATTCTACTTTTCCTAGCCAATGAGAAACAGGCGTTTATTTTCTAAAGAAGTGTTGACGATAACGTTAGAAAAATGGCTTCTTTAAACACTCGCAGAGGCAAAGTAAGAGAAAAATAGGGAAAGGTATATTACTTAACTAAATATCTGAAATAAAGAATGAAAGTTCAAAACGTAGCATGAATACATGATACTACCCCAGTTGTATGTACAGGAATGAGCAGAAAGAGAGATATTATCCCACAGAACATTACAAAAGAAATCCCAATCGCCTTGTTGAAAGTAATGAGTTACGATGAGATAGAAGGTCACTGCTTAGGGAAAAGTTGCAAGATATAGCCAGATAAAATGAAACGAGGTTATAGTTGAGAGGTGAAACACGCGAAGAGACAGAGCAAATGCTAGGATCAAACTGGCAGAAATAATCAGGGAGGTAAGGAATATGGTTGTTATGATCTGGATAACGAGTAGGGATGTTGACTGAAAGAAAGAGAGAGAGAGAGATGGATACCAGCAGAATCAATGATTATAAAAATGAGGTAGTTAACATCACAAAAATCAGTAAAGTTTGTTGAAAGACAAAAGCAAGCACCATCAATTTTGTAGGAAACAACATTACCAAAAATGCAGCCCTGAGGGAATTGAGCGTAATAAAGGAAGAAAAGATCAATGATAGAATATAGTAGGGCCAAATTGAAACACAAGAAGAAATAGTCAAAAGACTCAAATCTAGATTCATGAGCAAATTCAAGATCAAAAGATTATTGCGAACGTAGACACAAAGATTATTCATTAGGAAAACAGAAATCTAATAAAAAGCTATAAAACGTTTGTGTAGGGACCTCCTCAGAGAACTGAGAAAAAGTCTCTCGAAACACTGGTCCTTATTTCACATGTTTCTCTACGTACGTATGCGATTATACCTATGTGTATATGTATACATGCATGCATACATACATACATACATACATACATACATACATACATACATACATACATATATATATATATAATATATATATATATATATATATATATATATATATATGTATCCCTCTCTACTTCTCTTTCTCTCTCTCTGTGGATATGTGTACATACACACACACACACACACACACACACACACACACATATATATATATATATATAATTATGTATATGTGTATGTATGTATACATGTGTGTGCGTACGCGCAACAGTACAAATTAGCTAAGACATTAACATCACAACAACGAAGTCTTTTGTTCGATCATACAGTGTGGCATCTTGGGCAAATGTAATTTTTTATAGCCTCGGGTCGACCCACAACTGAGTGAAAATAGGCAAAAGCCTGTCGAGTGGCATGTACCTGTAATTCGAAAGGTAAGGCTTTATCATAGACTGTGTTGTACTTATTCTGCTTGAAAATTACGTTAAAGGTACATGTTTCTCTACTTTTAACTGCATCCAGTTTCATTAACATTATTTCAGGAAGAGATTATTGAGTTGATAGAACGACTGAATTCTCAAATTCTCATCAACGAACGATGGAGTTCCATATTAAATGCGTATATATATATATATAGATACAGACATACATTTGTGTGTGTGTATAAATATATGTACATTAGGGATACAACTTTTTTGCAACTCCATAGTCCTGTATCATATTCTGATGAGCTTTTGATTGAAAACAATGAAAATCAATGTTTTTTTTTGTATTTGATCAAAAAGCTCACCCGTGACTAACTTTTAAATTTTTATACTCGGTTGCATTTGGGCGGATTTCCAAAAACTCTGGTTGAATAATAAACAAAAAATGGGGGAAAAGATCCAAAATGTTTAATTCAAACAGTAAAAAGAAGGCAAGTCATATAAAGTCAAATTAGTCAAGTTGCGGCAGGTCATTAGAGAGAATGAAACGCAATGGCAGGTTGGCTTTGTTCTTGCATATGGCGTGTAGTTCTTGCTTGATCCTAATTGCTCATTCGCAGCATTGATTGCTCCTGCTGATGTTTAGTTTTGATGACACCTGTTTTCAGTGATTTGTCAAGCATTTCGAACCAGTCTTGTAGAGTAGTAAGGTTTACGATAGCTTTGCTCTACGATATCTTCAGCTCTATACATTTGGTTACGGAACCAGTGGTCCGCCCAGTCATATGAGTTGTACTGGCAGACCATCTACAGTCTTTCTCTCACATGTGGCGTGAGGAAAAATGCAAGAAAGGTTAAGATTTTTCATGAAATTCATCTGGCATTAATAATGTTCGGAATTTTCTGAAACTTGATGAAAGGTAGGTCTCCGTCTTCATGGAATAACCTGAAGGTACGAGTTAAGTGGAACAGAAACTTCATATCATCTCTCCAGCCAGCTTGATCTTCAAAGACATGAGTTCCATTCTGGAAGGAGTCTTAGAGTTCTTTATAACTTGACATGAGTTCTTTGACAAAAAAATATTCAATGTTTGAGGAATTTCTTGCGCCTGCTAGCTCCTAATCCATAACAACGTGCAGGATTCTGTCTATGGCATGGTCTTAGCAGCTCACAAATTGCGGCTTGTCATAGCCTTTGCTCAAAAGGCATTCCCTGAAGTCTAACCACTACCCCACTCTTTCGTCCCGTATTCACACTCGTCGTATTAGCAATAATCATTGAAATTGCGCCCAACAAGAGAAATTCGTCCAAGATGTTTTTCAGCAATGGTCTCTTCTGCAATGGTCTCAGCCTTGCCATCACACACCTTCACAGCATCCAGCTTGATTTCACTTGTTTCATTCTTGATGACAACCACTTCTTGATATTCATTTCCGTCAATATGTTAACCATCGAAATGTAGGCTGTGTTTCTGATTGCGTAGCGTATCAATCAAATGTTTCTTCATTCCACCAGCTTTTTTGAAGAGTGCTTTGTAAATGCCTCGCTGACTAGGAGCTGGGATATCAATGCCCTCTTCCGACAACTGCTTTTAGATTTTCGCAACTTAGTTGGTAGAGACGTTTGTTCTAGTTACAAGTCTCGTACCAATTGCAGATTTTATTTTTTTGTGTCTTCTTGTGGAAGAATAAGTGCCATCACTATCACTATCATTTTGATCAACTCTATCATCTTCACCATAATTGTACTCCTCCTCCTCCTCCTCTTCTTCTTCTTCTTCTTCTTCTCAGTCACTGTCAGTATCAAGGGCTGTTGGGTCTGATAAAGGCTTTAGCATCAGAAGGATGGACAGTCTGCTTGCTTGCAGCTTTTCCCCTCGAATAGTCCCCTTTGCCCTTACTTTGAAATTGGATGGAGTACAGCTTTTTGTCATCAGCATTGAGTCATTCATCATGGACATTGGTGATATCGAACAATTCTTCTAATGGCACAAAGTTTCCTTTCTTGGCACTTTGTCATACAAATAAAGCTGATTTTGGGCTTGGACCATATTGTTTGCTCAGAAATGATTGGAAAATTCAGCTTTTCTCTCCACTGAAGTGTCACTTCACTTGATAATGCTACCGCTCTCTCCTTTCTTCCTTTAATTGATTTCCCAAGAAACTGGTACCAACCAACAATCTGCTCCTTGAGTGGCATTCGGTTTCTGCTTTTTCTACAGGCACATGAATGGGACTGCAACTGCAGCAAATTTCTCCTCCATTTCTCCTTTTCCTTCTGAAGACGAGTCTCATCCTGGAAGATCTGTAGAGCTCAACTAGGACGTCCTGCAAACTCTGGTGGAACAATATATCATCTGAACTTTTGAGGAACAAGCAGAGAAGCTTGGATTTAGTCATTCAATCATTCATCAACCCCTGTATGCCATCGGAAAAGTCAGAAAATTGGGTCAATGGGTTCCACACAAACTTTCGCAGCTTATTGCACACAGGAAGTGAATGTGTGCTCTTCTTTTGCTGTCACGTCTCACGAATGAACCTTTTTTGGACCGAATGGTGACTGGTAACAAGAAATGGGTTCCGTATAAAAATGTCAACCGCTGAAGACAGTAGGTAGGGAAGGGTGAAACACTGGTTACTCGGGCTAAAGATGGTCTTCACCCACGTGAGGTGTTGTTATCTCTTTGCTGGGATATGAAAGGTTTAATCCACTTTAAATTTTTAAACCCAAACCAAACGATAGCAAAGGAGATCTACTGCAAGCAACTTGAGTGGCTTAAGTCAATGCTAGAAGAAAAACGACCATCTTTGATTTCAAAAGGAATGGTGTTCTTCCATCAGGATAATGCTCGGCCACATACAGCTAGGATAACATTCCAAAGGCTGGAGCAGTTGGAATGGGAAACAATAGCCCATCCACCATATTCGCCAGACATTGTCCCATCTGATAATCCTTTATTCCGCAGTCTTCAAAATCATTTGGACGGAAAACATATGAATTCTGTAGAAGAGGTCAGAATAGTACTGGAGGAGTATTTTTCGTCACGGACAAAGGATGTTTTGAAGAGAAGCCTTGCAAATCTGCCAGATAGATGTACGAGCATTGTAGAAAATGAAGGAGAGTATATTTTTGATTAAAGAAGGACTTTGTTTATCTTAATTTTGAAAAATAAAAGAAGTATTAAAAAAATGCATTATTTATAGGATGACCCCAGCATGATCGCAGCTTTCAAGCTGAAACTATTAAAAGAGTTGTATATATATATTTGCACATGTGAGAGTGTCTGCATATCTATGTGTGTTGTGTATGACACCCAGACATAATCTCTAATACTTGATTATATGTATATAGTTTATCGTTTCATTTGACCTAAACTTTAATATTCAGTAACTATGACAATAAAACTTCCAAACATATATTTTCGTCATGACTCTATCATTAATAACTAAGCATAGCTAAAATGATTATAATGTAATTTTCAAGTGCTGTCCATATAACCATTCCAAATATAATAGCCAGAATAATGTCCTCATTATACACACCTCAAATTCTCATAACTACCGATAAGATAATCAGACTAATCATCTAATATAAGACAGAAGCTAAATTTTCAAAAACCTTATAAAAATTCATAAATGACATACGTCCTGCCTATAAATCAAAATTCATCAGTTTTAAAGCAACAATTTTCTGAGAACAATAGATTATTCTGCTTACCTAAATATCTCATTGTAGAGGTTAAATATTTAAAAAATAACACGCTATCGCTAATATAAAATACAAATTATGCTTACAGAGCTAAAGACTAGATGCAATGCCTATAATTATACCCCATTATAACATATAAACAAATAGCTGCACGTATAGCAGTCTATTTAACAAGTTTGCTTTACAGCCATGTCATTCTGGTTTCAATCCCTCTGTGCAGCATCTTGGGTGAGTGTCTTCTACTATAGAATACAGTTGATCAATTTCTGAAAGCAAGGAATTTACAGAAGTTCCTTCTGTACACACACAGACATATATACTCCGCTCTGTCTTTCTGTCTCTCCTGCACTCTGTTGAGTTATTTTTAGATGTTGGCTCTTTGGTTACTGTCTCTACTGTGGCTACTACGTCATTCTTTTCATCTTTTTTGTTTCTTGTGCCTTTCTCAGTTTTCTGTAACCACTCCCTACCCAGATGCTAATACTGCACCACCAGTCAGATGTCTTTTCACAATTCTGTTGTCTTATCTTATGTCCTCTAGTTTTTGATAATCGTCGAATGACTCAAATTTATTTTCCTCGGATTTACAACACACCACGTACAATCGTTTTCCTTATACACCTAAAGGTTCCATATATCTCTGCTATTTTGGGAGGATTTTTCTTGTTAACCTTTTGCAGTTGTTTTTGGTGTCATTTATGCCATTTTTGTTTCTTTCCATTGTATCTTTAGCAACTTTTAAAGAAGCTTATGGCACCACCTGATCAAGTAGGTCTGTTAGATAGTGTCAACACTGTACTGACATCCAGTTGATGGCTGACGAAGGGTGTGCTTTGTTTGTGTTCGTTTATTTTTCCTTATTTCATTTTTACGTTTCCCTGTACATTTTTTGTGCTATCATTCTTTTTCATAGCTGTATATGTGTGCGTGCTTGTGTGCATGTGTGTGTGTGTATGCATATATGTGTCTGTAGGGAAAATTGCTTATTATTACCCCATATAAGGTTATCAAATGTTTACTGATATTAAAAAAGCATCATCCCTAAATGATAACTGCAAACAATTTCTACTGTATGCATGTGACTGCGTACGATTATGTGTGTGTTTGTTTATATATATATATATATGTCTGTTTTTCTGTTTGTCTGGGTGTTGAGTTACATATCTTTAAGTTACTGAATCAATAAACAGAATTTGATAGAACAAGAACCAAAGTAAGATACGTACTGAGAGCAATATGACAGACTAAAGCGCCTTGTAGGTGTTCCTTTAATCCTGTGATTGCAACCAGTAAAAGAATATAAGAGTTGCATAAACATATAAATAGATAGACCAATAAAAAAAATAGCACGTAAATATCTTTCTAAATTCTATCCATTCTCAACATATTCGCAGTTCATGAGCTACCTGTGTATTTTGATTTGAAGTCTATCATGAAATATCTTCCTAATTATAAAACAGTAAGTGTTGTTGTTGTATCACATAGACTTAGAATATTTGAAGTTATCATATTACCACTGAGAATTTAAATTAAAGTCTATTATTTTTTTCTCTTTATTCATTGTTATTCAATCCATTGTTCTGTGTTGGCATATATTCTTTTGGAATTGTAAATATGCATCAAAATGAACAGCAGGGTACAAATCTTGTCGACGCAGCAACCGTTACTACATTACTTAGCATTTAGCATTTAAGAAGAACATGGACTAGAAACTGCATACGTTTATTTAAAACCCAGCCCAATTAACTGCGTGTCTGTTAAACTTGTCATTGAAAGAGGTGGCATACTATAGGTAACTCTCTCAGCTTGCACCAACTAGTAGTACTCAAGCATTCATCTACAGAACAGCTATATATATATATATATATATATATATATATCTGTTTACCCATCCATCCATTCACCTATGTATGTATCTATACAAACATATATATATGTATGTATGTATGTATTAATGAGTGAGAGAGAGATGAGGGTAGAGGGGAAGAGAGAGAGGAAGAGAGTAAATTTTGTTTATGTTTTCTTTTATATGATCTCCCTGTAGTTTAACTCATTGACAACAAAATGATTTTATTTAATATGGCATATCTTTAAGCTTGATTCTCTTATAAGCACTGAAATTTAAAAAAAATCTTTTATATTTCTTCTTTGTTATCATTTAGTAGAGTAATTACCTTCCTGTGTTCCAAAATTAGGTTTCAGTACAATATAATACTACCTTTGCTTTGCACTTTAACTTCTGTTCCAACACTTGAACACGTTGTTATGTAATACAATACTGGAGCAAAACATTCATCTTACTATTAATCATTCAAATAGGAAACAAATTTCATAATTATTCATAAGCTGATTGAATAGTTTAGAAAATATCATTTCTCACTGCATGCCATCATTCAATTTTTAATTATTTCTATTAATTCAGAGCACCCTCCTTTGTTTCAGCAAAAATTAATGTTTAGGATTTTGTTTGATATAGGTATGATTTTAGCTGATAATACTTTTGCTAACAACTTTAAGTCTATTCCCCTCTCTGACTTCTAAGTCTATGCTTTTCATGGAGAAGGTATTCTCAGTAAACTTTCCTATGCTATTATTGTCCCATTGTTATTGCCTCCTTTGCTTGGTGGATTAACCTTCATCAGGCCTGGTTACACAGAAATGATGAAGGTTACTGTAATAAGAAACTGCTAGATAAAATAATTACAGAAGCATAACAAATTTAAACATGATACATTACAAGAATATATTTACATATACTCTATGGAGTTGTACACTGGAATGCTGAAATATTAAGTTATCAAAAGAAAGGTTTCAATGTAGTACATTACAAGTCAATTTTACATTCATTAATTACTTAACCTAGTTTGTACTTCTGAGAGCTTCTCTTTCTAATTCTCAGTAAGATAGGCTATGGATTGTAAACTATGATGTCCGGTTAATGGGGATAATATTATGTTGTAAAATTTGAAGCTGTATAATATAATCCAGGATTCCAGATTCCAGACATACTTAACTAGATTGGTACCGTTTCTGCAGGACAAAATGGCCATTTGCTTGTCTCATTACATAGCTCTTGACTACAAAAGATCTAAAGAAATTGATCATCAAAAGAAAATTTCTTCAAATATGGGTGACGGCTTACTGTGAAAATGTATTCAACGTTTTCTGGGGTATTTGAGGTTTCTTCAAAATATTTCAACAGTCATAGCACACACATACGTGACACATACATACACACACAATTAGAATCTCTCAGTCTCTTTTTCTTTTGTTCTCTCTCTTTACACACACACACACACACACACACACACACACACACACACACACACACACACACACACAAACACACACACACAAACACACACACAAACACACACACACACACACCACACACACACGCACATTATCAATGTATTCTTAATCACATACAATATCCGTTTCTCAGATACATATGTAAAGCATTTACACAATGTTTTACAGTCACACACATTTTCACACGTACAAACATACACAGTCATTTATATTCATACACACACATACACAATCACATAATACTAGAAATCATATATATATATATATGTATATATATCCACATAAAATATACATATATATATATAGATATATATATATATATATTCCACATAAAATGTACATAGCTTATTAAGTTTTCAACTTATCTGATAACTTTGTTTCAGATTTAAGCTTGCCATTTTGAAGGAATGTGCCAGAATAATCTCATTGTGAGCTGATACTTTGCCTAATATAATGAAACATTAGGCTCCAGTGTTCCTGGTTGTTCTACAAATTTCTAATATTGGTTTATCTCTTTCAATGAACTTTCATTCAATTGGATACATTGTCAGCTTTGAAATCTTACTCAAGTAAGCTTTGACAATAAGTACAACCTGATTAACCTATTCTTAAAATTCCTTTAATGCTTCCCAAAAAACAAATTTACAAATCTTATTTCAGATCTTATATAAAAAAAAAGAGAAAGAGAGAGAAAGGGAGAAAGTGAAATGAAGAGCAAATTTTTTTCAAAACTTATATGTCTTCTAAGAGCCATGCAATCAGTAAGACACATTCTACAACACTGTACACATGTTAACACTTTATAATGCATAAATACCCAGAAACAAAAGGATAATGATTTGGTGAAGTGGTTCCTTATACTTTTTAACCTCTTAATTTTAAAACTGTTGTCAATTCAATAGACTGAATAGCATTCATATCAATTTTACTAAGCCCTGTTTTATATTCATATATCTCTTATAAAGAGCATTTCATAATCAATGATATAATTGACAACAGGTCGCATTTATGATAGTGTAAATGTTATGGGATTGTAAATATCACAAATGTCATGAATATTTTTTGAAAGTATCAGATTTCCTGATAATATTTGCATCATCCACTGATACATATATATATGTATAATGCCTGATAGTCTGGTCAATCATGTGATCACATGACCATGTGATATATCATCATCATCATCATCATCATCATCATCATTTAACGTCCGCTTTCCATGCTGGCATGGGTTGGACGGTTCAACTGGGGTCTGGGAAGCCAGAAGGCTGCACTGGGCCCAGTCTGATCTGGCAGTGTTTCTACAGCTGGATGCCCTTCCTAATGCCAACCACTCCGTGAGTGTAGTGGGTGCTTTTTACGTGCCACCGGCACAGGTGCTAGACGAGGCTGGAAAACGGCCACGATCGGATGGTGCTTTTTACGTGCCACCGGCACGGGGACCAGTGGCACGTAAAAAGTACCATTCGATTGTGGCCATTTGCCAGCCTCGTCTGGCACATGTGCCAGTGGCATGAGGGTTTTAGTTCACTGGTGGTCTAAATGAATAGGTCTACTGAGTGAGTGCTCTAATTAGTTTGTCTCTGCAAACAAACTTTTGTGTCCTTTTACCGCGAAGGGCTTTGATCCAACGTTGCTGATGTTTTTCTCTCCATTAAAGTGTTAAACTAACTCTAGATTAATCATAGTTCTTTCTGTTTTAGCCATTTTAATGTTCGTCTTCTCATCCTTTCAATTTTGCATATGTTTATATATATATATATATGTGTGTGTGTGTGTGTGTGTGTGCATATATACATATATAAACATACACACACATACATACATACATACATACATACATACATACATACATACATACATACATTGATACATACTCTTTACTCTTTTACTCTTTTACTTGTTTCAGTCATTTGACTGTGGCTATGCTGGAGTACCACCTTTAGTCGAGCAAATCGACCCGAGGACTTACTATTTGTAAGCCTAGTACTTATTCTATCGGTCTCTAGGAGTGGCTATAGGTGTAGGAGTGGCTGTGTGGTAAGTAGCTTGCTTACCAACCACATAGTTCCGGGTTCAGTCCCACTGCGTGGCCCCTTGGGCAAGTGTCTTCTACTATAGCCTTGGGCTGACCAAAGCCTCGTGAGTGGATTTGGTAGATGGAAACTGAAAGAAACCCATCATATATATGTATATGTGTGTGTGTGTGTGTGTGTGTGTTTGTGTGTCTGTGTTTGTCCACCCAACATCACTTGACAACTGATCCTGGTGTTTCTACATCCCCGTAACTTAGCGGTTTGGCAAAAGAGACTCATAGAATAAGTACTAGGCTTACAAAGAATAAGTCCTGGGGTCGATTTGCTCGACTAAAGGCAGTGCTCCAGCATGGTCACAGTCAAATGACTGAAACAAGTAAAAGAGTAAAAGAGAAAGAAAGAGAGTATATCAATGTGTGAATGCATGTATTTATGTTTGTATGCTAATTTGAACAAGCAGTTGTATACAAGAAATAAATTAAGTTGAAAATGCAGATAATAGATATACATACATAGATGCACACACTTAACAGCTTCACATTTTCTGATTTCAAAAGTGTATGCTATGTGGAGCTGTGTCACAAATTGTAACTTTTCCGGCTTTCGTTCTAAAAGTTGTTTGTTTCTATAGAAGGAATGTGACTCAGATTGCTGTCAGTTGGCTGATAATTGTCTGACAGCCCCACATAATGTAGACTTTTGAAAATCAACAATTGTGAAAACCGGTCAAGTGTATCTATGTAAGTGTGTGTTTGTCTGTGTGTGTGTGTCTGTCTCTCTGTGTGCATGTTTATATGAATATCTACCTATCTATCTATGAGTATATATATATGTGACCTTGTGTGTACCGTTGGCAATTTTTTTTCCTCTGTCTTCCCTTCTCTGGATCTTTCCTTCTCCTAAGTTTCCGACAAAGAGCTCCGCTCGAAACATTAAAACCCTCCTTCTTTCCTGAGCGTCCAATAATACTATATTTGTTCCATGTCCTCGCGTTGTGTTTTTTTGTGCTTTCTTGTTTGGATTAACTTTACATATATATGTGTGTGTGTGTATGTATGTATTCATATCACTTATATGAGATGGTTTTTAGATAAGCACTGTCAATTTTTACAATTTTGTAAATAATGATAATAGTAATTAATAAACTTAATTACGTTGCATCTTGTACTCTGACTTTGTCACTAGGCACCTTTTATCAGCTTTATAATCCATATAAGGTAAATAGTAATCACCAAAGAACTACATAAATTCATTTCCAGAGAAAAGGAGTTGACTTTCTTACAACCACTCTC
Source organism: Octopus sinensis (assembly GCF_006345805.1). Taxonomy (NCBI): domain Eukaryota; kingdom Metazoa; phylum Mollusca; class Cephalopoda; order Octopoda; family Octopodidae; genus Octopus; species Octopus sinensis. The sequence continues at coordinate 120,974 of NW_021836138.1, forward strand.
CATTCTGCTTCACCGAAGTTATTTGCAAAAGAGGCCCACGAGTGGCTACTTCATGAATTCCTATTGGCATTCACTTTTAACTTATGAAATGTAGAAATATTTTTCCTGAATCTACTTGGTGAATTCATTACAGCATAGGATTTTCAGTAGGTAAAAAATAGCTGATGAGAAAGAACACTGCAGAGTTACGAAGTATCTTAAAAGTTTCATGATATGCTTTCGGTGCTGTTTATTCCATTCCTCTCATTCACGGACATAATTATTGCAACATACTGGAGTTGTAGTAGTCATCTTATCAGAATTTCTCCCTTATTTTGATATGGGCCCACATGTATTGGATACAATGATTGATAAAATTCTAATGATCGATTATCATCTCCTCTTATGTTATCTGTACAAGCCTTGTCTATGCTAGAGGTTAAGAAACTGTTTTTATCATTACCATTTTTATTTCACTGCTTTATTATATATATATATATATATATACATGCATAAATATAAAAGCGGGAGTGAGAGGGAAACAGAGACAGAGCTATAGAGACAGACAGCTATGTATATAGATAGGTAGATGATTGATTGATAGATAGATAGATAGATAGATAGATAGATAGATAGATAGATAGATAGATAGATAGATAGAGATAGATAGATAGATAGATAGATAGATAGATAGATAGATAGATAGAGATAGATAGATAGATAGATAGATAGATAGATAGATAGATATAGATAGATAGATAATAGATAGATAGATAGATAGATAGATAGATAGATAGATAGATAGATAGATAGATAGATAGATGGATAGATAGATAGAGATAGATAGATAGATAGATAGATAGATAGATAGATAGATAGATAGATAGATAGATAGATAGGTAGATAGGTAGATAGATAGATATGTTTCTTTATTAGCCACACAGGGCTGCACACAGATGGGACAGATTGCAAAGAAGAGCTTTTCATTTTGGGGAGAAAAAAAACAGATAGGTAGATAGATAGGTAGATAGATAGATAGATAGATAGATAGATAGATAGGTAGGTAGATAGGTAGGTAGGTAGGTAGGTAGGTAGGTAGGTAGGTAGGTAGGTAGGCAGGTAGGTAGGTAGGTAGGTAGAATTTGAGGAAACTGTTGGTGGTCTACATCATCAAAATTTGTATTTATTAGATATGTAATTTGGAGTGGAAAATTCCAACATTTTAGTCATAAGTCCTTCATTGGGGTACAGGATAGATTAAATAGAAAAGAAATGGTTGCAGGACGTTTCAGAGGGTTGTGGGGTTATTGAGGAGGATGTAATCAGAGAAAAAGAGATAAGAGATGTCAGAGAAAGTAAGAATATCTGCTTGGTTGAAGTAGGGAGACAGAACAGAAAATTCTTGTTGTAATGATGTGGTGGTGGTGGTGGAGGTTAAAGCAGGAAAGAATGGTTGTAAGAAGGAAGAGAGAAAGGAATGGCGGTAAGAAGAAAGAGAGAAAGGAATGGTTGAATAAAAGAACAAAGTAAACAGGAAAACTTACAGAAAGATTAACAGCAAATTGAAGTAGTCCCAACTTAGATCATAAATCATATTTAGTCAAAGCTCGGCTGGGTTAACCTGGGGCTAAAAAACAACAACATTCGTGAAGAACCAGCTACGAGTTTCTAAATTAAATTTAAAAACATTTAATCAAATTCTTGCTAAGGATATCTTATCATGCCAACAACCAAATCATAATGCTAGCAGAATAACTATTTTAACAATAAAATTTCAATTACAAGGACTATTTTCTTCTTTTACGTTATTTTTTCCTTCTTAAATCTTTCATAAATTTTGTTTCTTACATTTATTTTTGTTTATATTTTATTTATTTTTTCTGTTGAGACTTCTTTTTGTCAATTATTTATTCTCTTTCTTTTTTTTTTCTTTCTTTCATCTTGTTTTTTTTTTTTTTTTTTTTTATTATAATCTTTCCCTTTATTGTTCTTATCTTTATACAATAAATATCATATTGGTGATAATTTGTCATCTGCATAATCCACTTGTCGTCTACAAGTGTATTAACTTGAAGTCTGTTTTCAAAATGTATCTACTATGAAATTAGTATCTAAAAGCAAAAAAAAAAAAAAAAAAAAAGAAAAATGAAAAAAAAAAGCACAGAAACAAAACTAGAAAATGAAATAAAAGGAAACGGAAGTATAGTGACAAAAATGGAAGGCGATTAATTCAAATGTAATTATATTGGCTTGAATAGAATTTCTATTGGAAAATATTTTAAAAGATAAAGCAAACAACAACAAATATAATATCAATCAAATCAAAGAATGTTTAATTTTTTTTCCTTCTCTAACAGATGTCAATGACATTGATGATGATTATGATGATGATGATGATGATAATGATAATGATGATGATGACAGTGATCATGACAAAGATGATGATGATGGTGTTATTGGTGGTAACGGCATTGGTGATGGCATTGGTGATGGTGTAGATTAAACTGATAATATTGATGGTGAAAATATGTGAACGAAGATGAAAGTATTAAAGAAAATGATAATGATAATGATGATGATGATCATCATCATCATCATCGTGAATATGATGATGGAAGAGGAGGATGACAATGTAAAAGTTGTATGGCAACAGCTGAGAAGATTATTATAGGGTGGCAAAGAGACAAAATGTTTAATAATATGACAAAATAATATGCCATAAACATTCGGATTATGATATTGTATCAATTATTTAACAACGCACTTTATCTCATTGCGTATAAACACTTTCATATATAAGTAAATCAGTTGCTTGAAAGACGATGCAAAGAGAACCTCTTCCTTTTAAATTGTGAATTCATTTATTATTAGTCTATATTACTCCATGAGCATGATCGTTGCCAGAGCAACAAGCTGGCCTCCATGCCGGTGGCACGTAAAAAACACCATTCGAGTATGATCGTTACCATACTGGCACTTGTGCTGGTGGCACGTGAAAAAAAATTTGAGCAAGGTTGTTGCCAGTGTTATTGGAATGGCTCCTGTGCAGGTGGCACATAAAAAGCAGTATTTGAGCATGGCCATTGCCAGCACCATCTGACTGGCCCTCATGCCGGTGGCACATAAAAGCACTCACTACACTCTTGGAGTGGTTGGTGTTAGGAAGGGCATCCAGCTGGAGAAACTCTGCCAGATCTGATTGAAGCCTGGTGCAGCCATCTGGTTCACCGGACCTCAGTTAAATCGTCCAACCCATGCTAGAATGGAAAGCAGACGTTAAACGATGATCCTGAAGGAGCATAGGGCTGGTTTCTCAGTTATCCTGGTGTATATATTTCTCCCTTGATGGGATGCCAGTCCAGCACAAGATCACAAATTTTTATCAGCTGAGTGGACTGGAGCAACATGAAAAGAAATGTTTTTACTCAAGAGCACGACACATCACTCAGTTCAGGAATCGAAACCATGATTTAATGATTATGAATCCAGCACCCTAACAACTATGCCATGAACCTCCACCAATTAGCTTATGGAGTAATATTTTAAAGAAAACAGATCTTTATATTGGGTTGTCCAGAAAGTTCGTGCCAATTTATAGTAGCTTACATTTTGACTTATTTTAGAACATGGTTGAGTCCATAAAATAGGATTTGACTACACCTCCATTTAGAGCACAGTTTAAGCTATCTTTTCGTAGAAGAAGGTTTATGTTTCTATAACCTGTGTTAATTCTGTAATCCTTTAAAATGGAAGATAATAAAGTTCATTTTCGGCACTTGATTCTTTGGGAACCAGACAAAAATTGCTGCAGCTTGGCTGGGATGTGTTACCCCACCCTCCATATTCACCAGATATTGCTCCTTCGGATTTTCCACTAATTCAGGTCTCTGCAGAATAGTCTTAATGGTAAAATTTCAATTCCTTGGATGACATATAAAGATACCTTGATGAATTCTTTGCCATGAAACCACCTGAATTCTGGGAAGAGGGTATTTTCAAGTTAAAGGAAAGATGGAGACACATTGTGCTACAAAATGGTTCATATTTGATTGATTTAAAATGTAATGGCAAGTATTTACTGGCCTTTTTCTTTCCTTTAAAAATTGGCACGAACTTTCTGGACAACAGAATAAAATAGATGAGCAATTGCAATGAAGATCAAAATAAGGATCTTGTTTTAAAATATATGCACAGAAGCTTCTGGTATTCAGTGGCCTTTCGTATCACTAGCTTTGGTAGATAAGCTACTGGAAAACAAAAGCTCTCTGGAAGTTACATTTATAAACGTTCACACATAATTTTGAAGAAAAATTTTAGAATTACATTAATTTTTGAGAATTTTCTCTTTCAATTTTGAATTTGCCCACTATATATTGTGCATATCTCTATTCATCATCATCGTTTAACGTCCGCTTTCCATGCTAGCATGGGTTAAGATTTGAAATTATTGCAATGATTTAACCCCCCAAATAGCCTTACATGCATTTTTGTTTTCAGAATACTATTCAAATATACATTGAATGTAATTATCACAGCCTCAATCTCTCTCTCTCTCTCTCTTTCTCTCTTTCTCTCTCACTATTTATCTACCTAGCTACCTACCTACCTATTTATCTATCTATCTCTCTATCTCTCTATCTCTCTATCTACCTATCTATCTACCTGTCTGTCTGTCTGTCTGTCATCTACCTATCTATCTACCTGTCTGTCTGTCTGTCTTTTTCTATGTATGTTAATTTATCTATTTCTATACAAAAATACATATTCATACTATTAGAGTTATTGCTTCAATCTATACACATTAAATTTATAAACATTAAACTACCTCACAAATTGAAATTCTCTGACCATGTTCTCTTTCTCATAAAACAACATCCCATCTTATTCTTCATTTCTTTTGCAAGAATTCAAATATCAAACCCAACACACTCAGTAACAAACTAAAAGAGTAAGCCCTACAGTGTGAACAACAAATGATAATTTTCATACTTTTATCTATTTTTTGCCTGTATTTCTTTATTAGAGTTGAATATTGCTGATGCTAAATTTTTTTCACTGGTGTTGAATAAATAACTAAAATATTATTGAAAACAGAACATCAACTAACAGCTGGAATAAATGTAATTTAAGACTGGATTGCTAAGTTACATAATATAATATAATTTATGCTTTCTGGATTACATATTGTGTATCTATAAACAGTGGTTTCAGAAAGCTTCAGAAAATTCTCAACAGCAGGATTCTCATGTATAATCATAGATTACAAAGATGTTGGCAATACTTTATGGAAAGAAGTGAGCTGATGTATGCTCATAAGTAGTTGTTGCTGTTCAACTCAAAGTCAACTCGGACCAAGCAGATATGATCAAAGGTATTTCAGCTTTGCAACTGAATCTTTCCACATAAGCAGTTTGTCTATCTAAGCTTGAGTTTTTCTATCTCTCTTTCTCTCTTTTACTCTTTTGCTCTTTTACTTGTTTCAGTCATTTGACTGTGGTCTTCAGTCGAGCAAATCGACCCCAGGACTTATTCTTTGTAAGCCTAGTACTTATTCTCTTGGTCTCTTTTGCTGAACCACTAAGTTACAGGGACATAAACACACCAGCATCGGTTGTCAAGCAATGTTGGGGAGAAAAACACAGACACACAAACATATTCACACATACATATATATATATATATATATACAACCCATGCTAGCATGGAGAATGGACGTTAAACGATGATGATGATGATGATAATGATATACGATGGTCTTCTTTCAGTTTCTGTCTACCAAATCAACTCACAAGGCTTTGGTCAGCCCAAGGTTATAGTAGAAGACACTTGCGCAAGGTGCCACACAGTGGAACTGAACCCAGAACCATGTGGTTCGTAAGCAAGCTACTTACCACACAGCCACACCTATGCCTATTACAGCCACTCCTATGCCTATGAATTTCTCTATGAATTTCTCTTGTTATATATATATATATCTTTTTAATTCAATATTAGTTATCTTTAGCAAATGCAGAAATTCTCCTTTAAAGCATCTACAACTAGATTCCCTCTCTTTGGATAGTATTATATTTCATATGATATTTCTAATGGTACAGTTTAGCACTTTTAATTGTAGACTTAGATCAGTTTTCAAACTGGAAAGCCAATGTATCTTGGTCTGTTGCTATTTAGAATTTTTGTGCTGATAAGTAACATCAGATTTTTTACAACTTTATTTACTATTGCAAGGGTATTATTATTCACTTTATATGATCTATGTGAACAGAACAAATTGGTTGGCTACTTTGCATATTAAGACTGACCAATTGATGATATAGTCACATCTGTTTTATGTTCAGGTAATGAACCTGGTGTCTGAACAGATAATGAAACTGCTGCAACAATCTCAGTCATTTTTATAATTGCATTAAGTATTTGGCGAATAATAGAAAACATTGATATTGCTTAACTTCAAACAAAAGTGTTGCAATTTTAGCAAATTTTTCTTCATTTTATATAATATACAATTAATCCTATTAATATACAATTAATCCTATATAGGTGCGAGAGTGGCTGTGTGTTAAGTGGCTTGCTTCCCAACCACATTGTTCTGGGTTCAGTCCCGCTGCGTGGCACCTTGGGCAAGTGTATTCTACCATAGCCTCTGGTCAACCAAAGCCTTGTGAGTGGATTTGGTAGATGGAAACTGAAAGAAGCCCGTCGTATATATGTACATGTATATATATATGTGCGTGTGTGTTTGTATGCCTGTGTTTGTCCCCCCCCCCCGCCCAACATCACTTGAACCGATATCTAAAAATATCGCCTAGAAACAACAAATCAGTTTCAGTGGCTTCATATTTTTTTGCATTTCAGTGGGAGATCAATGTCTTAACCATAGATAAGAAGGCATGCAAATCTTCAACTTGGATGATTCTATTTTTGCAGTCCTCAGTCAAATCGACCAACCCAAGCTAGCATGGAAAGTGGATGTTAAAGGATGATGATAATGATGATTATATATATACACACACTGTGCTTGAGGAGACCTGTGCTTGAGGAGACCCTGTGCTTGAGGAGACCCTGTGCTTGAGGAGACCCTGTGCTTGAGGAGACCCTGTGCTTGAGGAGACCCTGTGCTTGAGGAGACCCTGTGCTTGAGGAGACCCTGTGCTTGAGGAGACCCTGTGCTTGAGGAGACCTGTGCTTGAGGAGACCCTGTGCTGAGGAGACCCTGTGCTTGAGGAGACCCTGTGCTTGAGGAGACCTTGTGCTTGAGGAGACCCTGTGCTTGAGGAGACCCTGTGCTTGAGGAGACCTTGTGCTTGAGGAGACCCTGTGCTTGAGGAGACCTATTGAGTCAAGTACATCAACATCAAAAAATCAAATGGGAATTGTAGTTGTGATACTTGTGCCGGTGGCACGTAAGAAGCACCATCCAAATGTGGCTGATGCCAGCGCCGCCTTGACTGGCTTCCATGCTGGTGGCACATAAAAAGCACCAACTGATTGCGGCCATTGCCAACCTTGCCTGGTACCTGTGCTGGTGGCATGTAAAAAGCACCCACTACACTCATGGAGTGGTTGGCATTAGGAAGGGCATCCAGCTGTAGAAACACTGCCAGATCAGACGGGAGCCTGGTGCAGCCTTCTGGCTTCCCAGACCCCGGTCGAACCGTCCAACCCATGCTAGCATGGAAAACGAACGTTAAACGATGATGATGATGATGATGATCACAGAGCATCAGAATAATGAACTCCATTTAAGTCTTTGATAATTTCTCTCATTGCTCCTGATAAACATTGCCTATCTAAGAGACATTCACATAAAATGTCACGATTCCTTATTTGCATCAAAGGCTATTAAATGTTACTCTGGGATGACTAAAGAAATAGACAGAATGTAAAACAAGTTCAACTGAGGGGTATTGAGAATTTCTATGAATTCAGCTTCATGAGTCACTAATGAGTAGGTGAGAAATGCATTTAGCTATGTGTATCTGCAGAGTCCATCACTTTTGTTGACTACAGTTTGAGGATGTTATGGTAACAGTAAAAATCTATAGTTATTTCCTAAAACTGAAGATCCTTAATTTCAAATTTAATAAATTTACATTGCCTAAAGAAAAATCCCATTTGGAGCAATATAACGGCATTACTTTCACAAAAATTCCTGAGCATATTCTAAGTTTTGAAGATTTTCTAAACATGTTATTATCTTTCAGATTAACACATGTAATGAATGCAGTTAAAGGAAAGAGTTTACCTTTAAATTCAAATATGAATTTTATTGCATTGTGATAAAGCAGTATTTCATACAGTGACAAACTAAGAGAATAAGCCCTACAGTGTGAACAACAAATGGAAGTATTCCTAAGGTGGCAGAATCACATATTCAAGACAACAAAATTTCTGGTTGCCATTTTCTCTTTTAGTATTACAAATCATACAAATCATCTTTCCAGTTATATGAAGTTTGGTTCCATGAATAGATGGTGCTTTATGAGATAATTTGGAGTATGGTTTAATATCAAGCTCTTTTATATCTTTATGAAACAAAGACAGTTCAGTTCAAGATAAATGAATAAATAAATGCACCCTTTTAAAGCCTGGCCAGGCTCATGGGCCCGGTTTCCCAGTTTCTATGGCACATATGTTCCCCAGCTGGATAGGACGCCAGTCCATCGCAGTGTTACTCATTTTTGCCAGCTGAGTGTACCGGAGCAATGTGAAATGAAGTGTTTTGCTCAAGAACACAACGCGTTGCCTGGTCCAGGAATCAAAACCATAATCTTACAATCATGATGCTGACACCCTAACCACTAAGCTTCCACTCAGTTCAAGATACTTTCAATAAACTACAATTGACTGTGTCCATTTACTGTGGAAAAAAGGAATGCCCACTTAGGGTTTTAGCAGGTACTGTTGGTCTTTAATACACCTTAGCAAATGGTTTCTAACATACCGATGCAAAATATCAGTTATTTTAAGACATTGTTTATCAAAAACAGAGCATTTCCTACAACCATGTAAAAAAGAGTAAAGACCCCCTTCGGTCATGAATGACCATGGGATTGCACCTACAAAGTTCCCCCTCCAAGGCACAAGTCCAAGCAAGGTTGTTTTTGTGGAAGGCCAGCAGATATTATCCAAGGGAAAAGCAAAGGCTGATACAGCTTGACACCAGTGACATTGCAACTCATTTCTGTGAACTGGAGTAATGTAAGCTAAAGTGTCTTGCTCAAGAACACAACACAGCCTGGTCCAGGAATCAAATTCACTACCCCATGATTGTGAGCTCAACACTCTAACCACTGAGTCATGTACCTTCACACAAAATGTAAGGGCTACCAAAAAACAAGTCCCTGATATAGAACATAGGGCTGAGGGTATTTATAGTTGTGTCTTCCATGACACTAATAGTGGGTCTTTCCACCAGAACTGATGAAATACCCATCCTGCAAAGTAAAGGTTTACTCAACTTTATCAAACAAAACAATGCCACAGCAAACTGAGTTTTTATCAGTTTTCTTGTTTGGTTATTAATAGAAAGGAGCTTTAACAGCCTCTTTCAAAAATGATATCAGAAACTTACAATATTTTGATATTCATCTGAGGCAACTGATTAAGTTTTCACAGGCGTAGGAGTGGCTGTGTGGTAAGTAGCTTGCATACCAACCACATGGTTCCGGGTTCAGTCCCACTGCGTGGCACTTTGGGCAAGTGTCTTCTACTATAGCCTCGGGCCGACCAAAGCCTTGTGAGTGAATTTGGTAGACGGAAACTGAAAGAATCCCGTCGTATATATGTATATGTGTATATATGTATATATATGTGTGTGTTTGTCCCCCCCCCCCCAACATCGCTTGACAACCGATGCTGGTGTGTTTACGCCCCCGTGACTTAGCGGTTCAGCAAAAGGGACCGATAGAATAAGGACTAGGCTTACAAACAATAAGTCCTGGGATCGATTTGCTCGGCTAAAGGCGGTGCTCCAGCATGGCCACAGTCAAATGACTGAAACAAGTAAAAGAGTAATAGGTTGTGTAAACAATTGTTTCAATGTATATGGTCGTATTCATTCACTGAATATGTTTTTGTTCCCAATAACTTCTGATGAGATAGAACAATATTTTCTCTTGAATAGTAATGCTATTTTCGGTTATCTGCTCATGTAATTTCAACCCATACTTTTAAATTGGAATGCTGCTGTATCTCCCAGCTTTAATACAAACAAATCCAATTTATCATTTGGCTTCATCAATCTAACATATCTTTGAAACTAAATAATAGATTTACCAAAGGCCTTTGCAGAATTATGCTTTAACACAAGAGGTTTGATTCTTAATAATGATATATTTGATTATAGTTATTTCTAAAGTATGGAAAGTGTTGTAATTTGTAATTTTAAGGAGTCAATATCTACCCATAGGCATATATCACACTTCAGAAGTTGTTCGCTAATGGAGTAGTTTATCCATCTTTTTCATATAAATGGAAAACGTCACAATAAGCAAGTACGCATGAACACGGATCTTGTAAGCTCACATAATAATTCTTGCTGTTAGTAATTAACATAACACTATAAGACAGTTATAGACTATCCAAGACTACAATTTTTATGTCATTATATTTCTTTCGACCAATTTATCTTTATCTTCCACAATCTTTTAGTTTGAAGCAAAAACAATAAAGTTTAAATAACTGACATATTATATATATATATACATATATATATGTATACCACAATTAGATTTTAGCTTATTTTGGTACGTTCATATACATCTACTAAATCTTTTTGGCTTTTCTCAGAGAAACAAAGAGTACATTTCACTGCTGAATATTCTGTATGATTTCCAATGTTATTCATTTTTATTAATATTTATTTATAAGTAGAGCAAACAAACAATAAAACAAACTAAAACAAAACAAAAATAATGAAAGAACAAAAATTGGAGGCATAATATCATAGATTCAATTGTGTCTAATTGTCTTCAGTAAAGCTGTAAATGAAGTAATTATTGACAGAAATAGTTATCTGAATATTTATTAATACATAACTCCCTATTCTGCTAAGCTGCTAAAATTCTAACAATTTTCATGGCTGATCACTAATTCACTCTAACAGTAATCAAGTTATTCAATTTAGTCAGCAGCCTGTCAGAAAAGTCTAGAATTTGTGAATATTAACAGTTCGAACATTATATATTTATGTTACTTTTGCTCTTATTGGAGAGAACTTTGGGGCAAAATCAAGAATTCTTTGATGCTCTGCAAATTAGAACAGTGACACATTGCAATGCTGTTACAAATATTATTGCTTATATATGCAATACTCAGTGCATTTCTCCTCTAATTAAGTGAAAAATAATTAAAAGTTGTTAATCTCAATGAATAATTTCATCTATTTATTGTTATTCATAAATCTGATATGATAAAATATATATGAACGTATATCTTTGTGTTAGTGTGTGTGAATGTGTGTGAGTGTGTGTGCATATGCTTGTGTGTGTGTGTATGCTTTTTTTTGCATGAGTACACATATTTGTGCATGCCTGTGCATGTCTGTGTATGCATGCATGTATGTGTGCATTAGAATGTGTGAATATGAGTGCTTTTGTTTATAAATGTGTCTTTGCAAACAGCATAAAATAGTTGTGAATGCATGGAGATTTTATTCAATATTACTATTAAGAATATTATCCGTTGATTGAAAACTGCGTCTTTGGATTCCTGCTGATAAAACGGTTATTGTTAAACCAGACAGATCATCTACATAATTGAAAGCAGAGGAACCAACTATTTATGTTGAAGCCAGTGCCGCCTCGACTGGCTTCCATGCCGGTGGCACGTAAAATGCACCAATCCGACCGTGGCCGATGCCAGCCTCGCCTGGCACCTGTGCAGGTGGCACGTAAAAAGCACCCACTACACTCACGGAGTGGTTGGCGTTAGGAAGGGCATCCAGCTGTAGAAACATTGCCAGATAAGACTGGAGCCTGGTGCAGCCTTCTGGCTTCCCAGATCCCCGGTTGAACCGTCCAACCCATGCTGGCATGGAGAACGGACGTTAAACGATGATGATGATGATGATGATATGAAGGTAGGAAAGTAGCTGAACATTTAGGAATAGCTTACAGAGCTGTAAAAGATACCAGGTGATGTAGGACATACACTGGACACTCAGTCAAGTAATACAAGGAGTATTTATACCAAATGACCAGCATAGGAATATGATCACCATTAATTGCTAATAGAGTAATAAATTTTCAGGAAAGATGCTGCTACAAAGGCCTAAAATTGATGGTTTAGTGTACGAAGAGTTATAGCACAACTGATTAGGAATTTAATTTGTGTAGATGTGATGAAGTAAATTTGTGCTTCAATGGGGTACTACTGATATACTGTGGGAAACTATAGAGGTTCTGATAGTGAGCCACTATATCAGGAATTCATCAACAGAAAGACCTTCAACAGAATACCAGACTTTAAAGTCTAGCAGCTACAAAGAAATCCATGTGTAGGTGAATGGTTTGTAAAAACTCATCCAGTTATGGGCAGTTCAATTTTCAGTCATCTCCATCTTATTATAGGTTTTCAGACTACAACAAAAGAATTTAAAACTAGCTTTTTTTTTATAGTAACTCATCTGTTCCATGTCCCAGGAAAAACTGAAGACATAGGAAAGAAATTCCAGACTTGGCAGTAAAACTAGTGAAAAACAAATTAAACCTAGTAAAGACAAAAATTTCAGTGATGAAACTAGGATCTACTTTTATCAGAAAAGTGGTCTGGCTCAATACACAGAAAGGGAGGTGATAGGTATTTATATAGTGTATTAATTGTAATATGAGTGCACAAATAATGCAGAGTGATCACAGAACAGCTGAAAAAAGGTGGGGAAAAAGAGACTTCACTTCATGGTATATGCACAGAAATAGTCAAAAGTATAAATACCCATGAAATGATACTTTTAAAGGCTTAGAATGCACCCCAGAAATAGTGGGTAAGATTCTGTCATCTAAGACTTAATTAGCAATGAAGGTGTTCTTCCCAAACAACAGCTAGAATAAAATGAGGTGCAGGAAAAACTTCAGGGAATGATTAATTCTGTTGGCTAAATAGGGGTTTTATTTCTGATTGAAAAGTTGGGTTCTTGCAAATTAGGTGCACCAATGCATAGTAGGTGCACCATGCATACACTCATGCACGAGAACATATTTACATGCATATATATTTTCTTAACACTATTTTGTGTTACATGCACACTATTTCTGGGGTGCATTCTAAGCCTTTAAAAGTATCGTTTCATGAGTATTTATACTTTTGACTATTTCTGTATATATACCATGACGTGGATGTGCAAAAGCTTGGAAGAAAGGAAGTAATCATGCTTTGTTGGATATATAATGTCTTTGTACAGTATGATATAGCACAAATGAACTAAGAAAAGTACTATGTGTAAGCAGAAATAGATGCAGTATGCAATCTTTCACACAAATGTTATATGTATGGAATTTCAAAGTAAGAGAAATATGTGCCAAACAACTGAGGAGAAAAAATCATATGGAAGTGACAAGAGAAACAAGGGAAAGGTGAGAGAATGAAAATTTGAGCAATTGAGACAAATGGTGAGAACTAAGGAAGACATGTCCAACCTCTGTCAGTAAGGGAATGTAGTCACAAAATAAGGATAATAGAATATATTTGTATGTATGTAATACAAAATAGTGTTAGGGAAATATATATATGTATGTAAATGTGTTATTGTGCATAATAATAACAACAACAACAACAATAATAATAAAAGAAACATAAAACAAACATTTTTTTTTAGACATCTACTAGTACAACAAAAAAAAAAGAACCAAATATATGGCACACTAGGCATAACAACAACGTGAACTTCCAACCTGTTGTCTCTTGAGGTCTCTGGGTGAGACTTGGAGCCAACTTGTACAAATATAAAACAAAAGTCAAACATAGAATAATAATAATAATAATAATGAAATTATTGTATACAGTGCTCAGGTGCACCACAACTTGTCAAAAGTGCATATAAAGCATATGCAGTAATGTACAAATGTCTGGGAAGTGAACAGTGTATGAGTCAGATACATGCTTGTGCATGTATGGAGGGGAGAAAATCAGGTGTAGTGTTGGCAAATCTCAGGAAGCATGGAAGTTTTGAAGGATGCAGTGCTCCAACAACTAACAACTGATGCCGGCAGTTTGTTCCATGCTTCAGCAATTCTAAGCGTGAAAAAATGTTTCCGAAAGTCATGGAAGCTGTGCTGTTTTCTGACTTTGTAGTGTATATAATATGGCTGTACATATGCACACACTTAAGCAAACAGAGCTCCAGTAAGCTCCACTCTTGGCATGCAGCTATTGAGGAAAACAGCAGTTACAGCTAGGATAGAACCTCACCATTATTTTGACAATCCAGGAATCACAATGGTGGAAAGACTGTATAAAAACCTTACCAGATAAGAGAAGTGAGAGTATAGTTGTTCATTCTATTTATTGAAAGCTATTTCATAATTTACGTTACTTACATTAGTGACACTACATCATCCACCACACACACAACAAGCACACACACACACAGACACACACATGTAATTAACATATCAGAACATGTATATTTATACATATATAATGATTAATATGTGTGGTAGCTGATATAGTGTTGCTTATGTAACTAACACAGATTATGAAATAGATGTCAACAAATGGAATAAACATGTATCCTCTCATTTCTCATATATATGTATATATATATACATATATATATATATTCTTTTACTTGTTTCAGTCATTGGACTGTGGCCATGCTAGAGCACTGCCTTTTGTCGAGCAGGACTTATTCTTTGTAAGCCTAGTACTTATTCTAGTGGTCTCTTTGCCGAGACATAAACACACCAGCATCGGTTGTCAAGTGATGTTGGGGGGGGACCAACATAGACGCACAAACATATACACACACACATACATACATACATATATATATATATATATATATATATATACACATATATACGACGGGCTTCTTTCAGTTTCTCTCTACCAAATCCACTCACAAGGCTTTGGTCAGCCCGAGGCCATAGTAGAAGACGCTTGGCCAAGGTGCCACACAATGGGACTGAACCCGGAACTATGTCGTTGGGAAGCAAGCTACTTACCACACAGCCACTACTACACCTACGTATATATATATATATATATATATACACAGTAGAATAGCACTCAATTGCCTAAGAAAGTAAAGAGATAATGTCATAATAAAATCCACAAGTCTTAAGGGTTGCAGTTTTTCTTTTAACATTTTACACACACACAAACACATAATTATTATCATCATCGTCATTTGACATCTTTTGTCCATGCAGGCATGAGATGGACAGTTTGACACAAGAGCTGGCTAGTCAGAGAGCTGCACCAGACTCCAGGCTGGCACTGGCTCAGTACTCTTGTAGGCCAGTTGTCTTCACTAGGGTGAGTGGCCTCATCACTTCTGCTGTGGAGTATGAGTCATGTGTGTGTGTGTGTGTGTGTGTGTATACACATACATTATTTATCAGATGACTTTCATTACATCTAAAAAGAGATCTTTCTTATTCACATTTTGTGAATGTCACATTCATCTAGAAAAATTGATGTCATCAGCCAGTGTCTGATGACCCAGTTACATGGGTGTTTCATACATGAAACCCAGAACCATTAACACTAACCGCTTGTTGGTCAGTCATCAGCAGTGGTGGCAAATAACTGCTTATTATCCCTTCTTGACTTCCATGTCCTAGAAAATCATGCACAGTGATTTGTTGTTTGTTCCTTCTTCAGCCATGCTTGGCTCATAGAGCCGGTTTCCCAGTTTCCTTGGATGTATAGGTTCCCCACATGGAAGGAACACCAGTCTGTCGTAGATGAGCTGCAAGATGCAGGAGGAAAAAGTGAGAGAAAGTTGTGGTGAAAAAGTCAGCAGAAGTTCGCCATTACCTTCTGCCAGAGCCGTGTGGAGCTTAGGTGTTTCGCTCATAAACACACACATTGCCCGGTTTAAGATTCAAACCCGCAATCCCTTGACCATGAGTCTGCTGCTCTAACCACTAGGCCATGCGCCTCCACTGCACAGTGATTTGCTTATATCTATATCTATCTAGCAATTGCCTTATGGAAGACTTAAGTTAGCCATCCAGAAACACCCAAAGATTGTCAGCTTCACTAAACCATTTATTTGTGATATGAAATATATATAACAATAAACTTGTATACAGTGCTCAGGTGCACTACAGCTAAAGAAAAAAAAAGGAGAGGACAGGGGCACCAGGTATACTGTTGGGGAAATTTCAGGAAGCATGTAAATTTTGAAGAATATATAGTGTCTTGACAGCTAGCAACTGATGCAGGTAGTTTATTCTGTGCTTCAAGAATTCTGAGTATGAAAAAATATTTATGAAAGTCACAGGTTCTGTGTTGTTTTTTGATTTTGTAAACATGTCCACGAGTGTTTGACATATGAAATTCAAAAAGGCATTAGGTATACTGTTGGCGAGCTGGCAGAATCGGTAGCATGCTGGGTGAAATGCTGAGCGGTATTTCGTCTGCCGCTACGTTCTGAGTTCAAATTCCGCCAAGGTCGACTTTGCCTTTCATCCTTTTGGGGTCGATTAAATAAGTACCAGTTACGCACTGGGGTCGAATTATCGACTTAACCCGTTTGTCTGTCCTTGTTTGTTCTCTCTGTGTTTAGCCCCTTGTGGTTAGTAAAGAAATATGTTGGTGAATTTCAGGAAGCATGGAAGTCTTGAAGGATGTAGTGTCTTGACAGCTAACAACTGATGCAAGTAGTTTATTCCATGCTTCAGGAATTCTGAGCATGAAAAGATATTTCCAAAAGTCATGGGTGCTGTGTTGTCTTTTGAATTTGTTGTCAACATTTTTGAAGTGCAAAACTGCTACCTGTTCACTTACAAAAAATTTCTGCTGAATCTGAAAATTCTCGAAACTATTGTGATGTATATATTGCTTGGGATGTTTCTTTTGTTGTTGTTTTGGTTTTTGTTGATATAGGTAAATTGTCCTGGTTGGGTGCCCATAGCTGGTCAATAATTACTGATTTGTGATATCAGCTGTCTTTCATGTATTCCCTTATTCCTCATCTCTTCATTATCTCTTCCTTCGGGGCCCATTTTTCAAAGATTACAAAATGTGTTGGAGGACTGAAGGTTTCAAGGGGTGACCCAATGGACTGAGCAAGTTTGAGTAGTAGTAGTAGTAGTAGTAGTAGTAGTAGTAGCAGCAGCAGCAGCAGCAGCAGCAGTAGTAGTAGTAGTAGTAGTAGTAGTAGTAGTTATTGTTGTCATAGTAGTGGAGATAGTGGCAGTTGTTGTAGTTGTGGTAGTGGCAGGAGTGGTAGTAAAAGTAATTGCTAAGGCGAGTTGGCAGTAGATGTAGCATTGGTAATAGTACATTTCTCATGGCACCAGCAGGCAAAATGGAAAAGGTGTTGCCCTGGAGGATAGTGAGGGAAGCAATGCCAGTATTTATACTGATATTGACAACAATAGAGCTGGCAAAGACAGTAATTACATTATTAAAACATTAAGGATATGTCTGTCTATCTATCTATCTTCTTTTATTCTTTTATTCTTTTACTTGTTTCAGTCATTTGACTACAACCATGCTGGAGCACTGCCTTTAGTTGAGCAAATCAACCCCAGGACTTATTCTTTGTAAGCCTATTACTTATTCTATTGGCCTCTTTTGCCGAACTGCTAAGTTACAGGGAAGTAAATACACCTGCATCAGTTGTCAAGTGATGTTGGGAGGACAAACACAGACACACAAGCATAATCACACATATACATATATATATATAATTCATATAAATACAGTGTATGTGTATATGAATAATATATAGTCTATTGACTAAATTTTTACATGCTGGACCACTGGTAATGGAAATTTCTAATATTTCCAACTACCCTTTGATAATATTGATTATATATGTATATATATATATATGTATATATATATATGTATGTATATATATATATATATATGTATATGTATATATATATAAATATATATATACGATGAGCTTCTTTCAGTTTCCATCTACCAAATCCACTCACAAGGCTTTGGTTGGACCAAGGCTATAGTAGAAGACACTTGTCCAAGGTGCCATGCAGTGGGACTGAAACTGGAACTAGGTGGTTGGTAAGCAAGCTACTTACCACACATTCACTCCTCTGTGTGTGTGTGTGCATATATATATATATATATATATATATATTTCTATCTGTCTATCTATCTGTCTGTCTATCTATCTGTATATAAATGAGTGTGTGTATATATATATATATATATATATATATATATATATGTCTATCTATCCATCTGTCTGTCTATCCATCTGTATATAAATGAGTGTGTATGTGCGTATATATACACTATATATGCTTATGTACGCATTTGAATGCAAACATATGTGTGTGTGTCTTTGTGTATATTTTTAACATTTATATAAATACATATATATATGCTGACACATATTCATAAGAATGAAAGATAATGCAATTTCTTGTGATATTAGTGTTTCCTTATTAATGCACCTGTGTTGTAGATTCTTCATTATACTTTCAAGATTTACTTTCATATAGAAACAAAGATGTAAAATGAAATAATTTGAGAAGTAATCTTTAATTCTACTTCTGTTCTGGGAAATATTTTCTAAAATGTATTGAATATCAAATTGATATCATATTAATGTAAATGAAATAAAACCAACAGAAAAAAAAAATACTATGTTTATGTAAATTCCAAATAATAATAATAATAATAATAATAATATAATAGCAATAATAATAACACCAATAACAACAACAACAACAACAACAATAAAAAGAATAATAATAACTACTACAATAACAATAAACATAATAATGATAATGATGATGATGATGATGATGATATGTTTAGACAACAGTTACATTGTTTCAATTAAATTTTGCTTTTATACTTAGTTTATTTTATTTGGAAATCATGCATACACTCAAAGAATGTTAGATTTTTTTATCCCCATCGCCTCCATAATCAATTACAATTTTATTGTTATGGTCTCTTTTGCTGGTGGAATGTGTATGTGTCCGCATCCATTGCGTGTTTTTTTTAATGTTTTCCATATGTTCCTTCATAATCTTTCTGTGCAAAATTTTCCTATTGTTTACACACCCTCTTTTTGTTTCCTACTCTCAGTGACACCTTAGATATCAAGGAATATCTGGTGGTGGGCTGGCAGAATCGTTAGCATGCCAGGAAAAAATGCTTAGTGACATTTCATCTGTGTTTATGTTCTGAGTTCAAATTCTGCTAAGGCCGACTTTACCTTTCATCCTTTCAGGGTTGATAAAAGAAGCACCAATTGAGCACAGGGGGAAGGAACTGATCTAATTAACTCTCCTAAAACTGCTGGCCTTGTGCCAAAATTTGAAATCAATATTTGATACAACATCCTCTATCTAACTATCTTTTTTTTCTCTTTTACTCTTTTACTTGTTTCAGTCATTTGACTGCGGCCATGCTGGAGCACCGCCTTTAGTCGAGCAACTCGACCCCGGGACTTATTCTTTGTAAGCCCAGTACTTATTCTATCGGTCTCTTTTGCTGAACCGCTAAGTGATGGGGACGTAAACACACCAGCATCGGTTGTCAAGCAATGCTAGGGAGACAAACGCAAACACACAAACACATACACACACATGCATATACATATATACATCTATCTATCTATCTATCCATCTGTCTGTCTTCTCTACTCATTTTACTTCTCATTTGCTTTTTCTATCTACCCTTCTCACTTTATTGTTCCTCCATCATTCTCCTTTCTTGTTTTGCACAACACTCCTGTATCCCCTTTCACTCCTTTATTCCCTTCTCCATCAGCATTTCTTTCTATCTTTCCATCTGCCTCTTATTTCACTTTACTTACCTTTCATTTCTTTTTCTGGCTATCTTTGTCAACTATTCACAATCCATTCTTTTTCCTTTCCCACTCCACACTCCCTTTTTCTTCATATTTATTCCTCTCCAACCTTCTCTTGTTTCATTTCCTTTTAATTCTCTGCCTGGCCACTGACCTGGTCAGTTTGACTTTTTCACCTCCTCACTACTGCATTTACTTCAGCCCCTGGTTTGTCTTTTACTTCTCTTCTCAACTCCTAAAGGACCACATGCTTTCCACATGCATTATTTTCATACATGTCTTATTTTATTTCCGTCTTACAGCTGAGTAAAGCATTCTATGTAATATAATATAATATATAATACTAGCTGGGCCTGTGCTGTCAAAAATGACGAGTTTTATACTATTTTATATATAAATAAGGTTCAAAAGCAACGTTTTAGTTTAATAATTTTTTTATTACCAAATTTATAATATATCTTTCAACTGCAGTCGTTTTATATTCTTGATATACTCAGGCAATAATAATTTTCTCTAATGAGTTTATATATGTATATGTTTGTGTAGGCGTGTGTGATTGTAATAATTTAATAGTTATCGAGAAGCTAACATGGCAGTCCAGGAAAATAGGGTGAACACTGCCATTGATTAGCTCCAAGTGGCCATTGCCTCTAGCTAGCTATGTGACACACAAACCAGTATCCACTACAACCTTTGAACAGAGGAGGTCAGCAGCTTCCCCTTGCTGGTTCAACATCCATAGACTAGTTTCAGGGTGATTGTCCCTTTTCAATGTGGAGTAGATGAACCCAGCAGGTATCACCGCTGACTGTCTGTTTGAAGGTTTATTTACCTATACTCAGTGGAACACATCCACTGGTTTTCAAAAATCTCTCTAAAGGAGACTACAGTAGCAGTACTGGATATTAATAGTTATCGCCATGCTAACATGGCAATCCAGGACAATAGGACGAATGCTGCCTTTGATTAGCTCCAAGAGGCCATCGCCTCTAGCTAGCTATGTGGCACACAAACCTGTGTCCATTACAACCTTCGAACATGTTTACCTTACTTTGAAACTCCATACACATCACATGCATGTGAAAAATTTCATACTGCATCTATTTCTGCTTACACATGGTACTTTTCTTTGTACAAAACGTCAAAAGAACTACTTCATTTTAATTACATTTTTCCAATCCTATGTCGGCCTAAAACAGGCCATAAATCGTAGTCATTTCCGACTCCTGCATTGAAATCTCCCAATATGACCAGCTTGTCAGAAATTGGTACTTTCCTCAATAATTGTGCTAGATCACCATAAAACTGTCCTATACTTTCATAAGAATGAGACATTGATGGTGCATAAATACTGAATACGAAACCTACCTTTAGTCAGTTTTATACGGCATGACATGGTTCGTTCAGTTGTACTACTTAGGAGCTCTGCAATGGAGGATATTAAGGAATTCATTCTCTCAAGAATGAATTTTTGGGAGCAAATACAACACCAGATTCTCTACGCTGACCCTCAGGTAGGCCTCTCCAAAAGATAATGTATTCGTAAATAAGTTCATTTATTTGTCCCTCACCAGGGAGACTAGTTTCAGAGAGCACAACTATATCAAGGGAATATTTTTTAAGCTCACATGCAATAAGTGCAGTTTGCCCTTCTGGTCTCTTGTTGAAATTATCATCAAGAAGCGTGCACACATTCCAATAGCCAAAATTCAAAGGATGTTTATTTTACTTTCTCTTGAAGATTGTTTGACCACAGTGGAAGGATGGCTACCGGGCCCAGCCTGTGATACACCGGGACACCTGCCGAACCAGGCCTGTTACTCTGACGTTCCCAAGCATTTTTTGACATTTACTGAATCTGAGACATTTTAGAGTGAGTTACAAGTACATTTTTAGGTTTCTGCCAATGAACTAATTTAATGACTTTACTAAGATTTCTTGTACAGGAAGTACCTGTGCAGATGAATAATTTCCAGTGGGTGTAGCTTGCACTGCACTACCCCCACCTATTTGCGCAAGAAGTCTTTCGCCGGTGTGACATAAAAATTGACAAAACCAGGAACTTCCAAGGCCTCAGGTTTTATTTCGGAGATTTCATTCTCCTAGGTAGGTTACCAACCAAGCTTAAAGAGCTTATACCTGCCCATTCCAGACACCAAACCGACACTTAAACACTCTATAAAGTGATCAAATATCACTCCGGTGTCCAATGCAGAGTAGCTCATTCATAAAAAAAACAGAAGAATGATATGTGATTTGCAAATATAAATAAGAATAAAATATAAATAATATATATAAATATAAAAGTAAAAGATATGCAATTTGAAAATATAAATAAAGTAAGATTTAAATATAAATAATGTATATATAAAAGTAATATATATATATATATATATATATATACATAAAAATTTGACATGGGTGATTCTTTCTTGTATATTTTTTTGTAGACGTATAAGAATAAAAAATGAAAAGAAAAGGTATATACATATTTACAGATATTTTGTTGGATGGTCATTGACTGCTCATGAGTTCCTCCATCCTTTCACAAGTCTTATTTTTCATCCCGCAGGGTGTCCAAATAACACCCTCCTCACCAAGCAAGCCTGGTGGGGTTGCCAGTTTAGTCGCCCACGACCCGACCATGCAACAGGTGGTACTGGATTACATGTTATCAGTAGCACACAAGAGTGACCTGACTTTATATATAATCAGCCGAAATTGCGAGGATGATGCGGTTTTTGACTGAAGATTAGAGGCTTCGAATGACCCGTCCGTTTTCGTATCGTCTATTTGAATGTTTTGCGTTCTTGACCCATTTGGTATTTATATATATATATATATATATATATGTGTGTGTACTTCGTAAACACCAGTCGCGTTTTTTTCCCTCTTTCGCCCACTTCGGGATCTTTCTTCTTTCCTCCTTCTCTTATGTTTCCGACGAAGAGCTCCGCTCGAAACGTCATACCCTCCTTCTTCCATTTTCCTGAGCGCCTAATAATAATAATACTGTAATTGTTTCACGTGTTGTTGTTTTTTCTGTTTTCCCGTTTGGATTAACCTTATATATATATATATATATATGTGATATATATATGTGTGTGTGTGTGTGTGTGTGTGTGTGTGTGTGTGTGTGTGTGTATATATATATACACATACATACATATATACATATATATATATATATACATACAATATATATATATATTTATACAAAGGCTTTTGCAAAAATTCTTGATGTACTCACAAAGTTTGAAGAAAGATTTTCTGAAATTATAAATATTTATTATATAAAAAATCTGTAAGAAACCGGAATTTGTAACCACTGCTACTTAAAACATCTTCCTCTCTATATCTATTACCCTACAAAACATGATTTTAAAGAAAACAAACAGTGAAAGCGTTTAGAGAAAATACGGAAACATTCTCTCAAAATAAGGTTCGTCTCATTCTTCGTTTTTAATATTATAAGTAACTTACAATTTACAATTAAAAAAATTATCAGTGTGTGTGTGTGTGCGTGTGTTGTTTATGTCATAGCAATTGATAAATTTCAACAGAACATGAAATAATTATTTTCTGGAAAGCTGGATACTGGCGTAGGTATATTACAAATAACTGCTTGTAAATATCTGCTTCAAAAATTCAACTCACACAACGAAAAAAAAATTACATATATGTATGTGTGTTTGTATGTGTATGTGTGCGTATGTGTGTGTATGTGTGTATGCATTTGTGTATCTTTCTGTGTGAGTATGTACGTATACCTTCATACATTCATATGCATCTATACAAATATATAAATATATTATATATAGTAATATTTCGTGATAGTCATTTTTTGTCACATAAACACACGCACTATATATTCGTTCTTCATTTGAGTTTTTCCATTGTTCTTATTTAAGTGTTCGTTATCTGAAATCATTCGTCACACCTCCTGTGACCTCTTCTGTGACTCTTCATCCTACATATCTCTTCCTATTCTGTTTAGCCCATCGTCATTAGGAATTTTGCAAAACAAATACATAAATATCATATATATTTATATATTTATTAAAGAACAACTGATGAATGTGTACAAGTTTTATGCAAATAATGTATAAATACTTGCACAGGTAAAAAAGAATTATCTGTTAAAAGCATTATTATATTCTAATCTAATTTTTTAAAGTTTTTCCCACCAATATATTCGACCTTGTGACTGTGTAGTTCAGTAGTTTGCTTTCTATTCACATAGTTTCGATTCACGACTTAGTCCCGCTTCGAGGCACTTTGGCCAATGGCTTTCATTTAGCACAACCAAAAGCTTGTGAGTGGATTTCGTAATGATAATAAAGATATTATATAGTTTTGTACAAAATACGTTTTGTTCTTTCAACATAATTGAAGTTAGAATCGGTTTCGCATTGCTCGTCAATCTGAGAGTTGAAAGAAATAAATTGCTAAGGGAAAAAAATCTCCAAAGGCATACATACATACATCAGCACCAGGAGAACTAAAATTACGCCCTATTGTTGCTGGACCTTCCTGTGAAAAACATCGATTAAGTTACTTCATGGACATTCTCCTGAAACCATTTCTAAAACAAATCAAGAATCATATTAGAGATGACTTAGATATGTTAAATCCCCTTCCAGAAAGATGCATATAAGGTGCTTCTAAAGACATGAACATGACATACATAGGGGAGACATCTAGGAGCATTGCGGAACGACTAAATGAACATCTGAGACAACATGACAACAAAATGCAGTTCTCCATACTCTACCAACATGCCAAAGACCAACATGGAGGAAGCTTGGGTTAACTTGACATCCGCATCTTATCCAAGAACCCAAAAGATACAACACTCAAACAAATACGGGAGTACGTCCTTATAAATGAAACTTCAACAATACTAAATAGGAAATATACATAGTTGATATCATACACCCCATACCCACAGTTTACACAGGTAGAGTAGAATAGTTTGTGGGCTATTATGTAGATAGATATATGTATGTATATGTGGTTGGGTGAGTGTATGTATATATGTGTATATGCACATGTATGTAAGCATATAGATGTACATAGGTTACATGAACAGACATGCACACATATGCAAATGGAGACTGAAACACATGACCTTATACACACACACACTTTACTTCACACAAGGACACATATGGAGACACATGTCCACATATATGGAGATGCACATCCATACATACAAACACAGTACATAGTTGCAAAACACACACACGCAGGGAGACAGAGATGCATACATATACAAACACACGCATACACACATACATAAAAAATACACAAACACAGACATACAAGCACATGAATATGCAGAATACATACAGATGCACACATATACATATATACATATGCATACAAACACAAATATGCATACTCACACATACATGCATACATACATACATGCATACATCCATCCATCCATCCATCCATCCATACATACATACATACATAATACATACATACATACATACATACATGCATGCATGCATGCATACATACATACATACATACATACATACATACATACATACAACATACATACATACAACATACATACATACATACATGCATGCATGCATGCATGCATACATACATACATACATACATACATACATACATACATACATACATACATACATGCATTCATAGGCACACACAGACCCACACACATGCGCACAAACAAGCAAAAAATAACGTACTGTAAATAACGGACAGAGTCAAGACTATTGAAAAGGTTGCGAGACGCAACGAAAATTTTATGAAAATAAAAATGAGAAATAAGTGGAAATTTTACCGGTGAGTGTGTTAAATTATAAGGCACAAAAAGAAAATGACTCTCCCCAGACACAACAGAATATGCTTCAATACACGAACTCATATAAAGAATCTTGCAAACCAAATCCTAAAACGAAATATATATACATAAATATAATTTGAATAGAGGATATGTTAACTTCGTGAAGGGATGGTTGCATCCAAGGAAATATTGGTTCAATACCTAGCATTTTGGGGTAATGAAATTCCTTTACAACAATAGGTATATATAAAGCATACATTTAATATCCATTTAAAAGAAGAAAATAGAGTTTAGGAAGTTAATAATTGTTTATTCTTAACTTCCTTATCGCCATTTTCTTTTCTCCTTTTATATATATATATATATATATATATGTGTGTGTGTGTGTGTGGTGTGTGTGTGTGTGTATGCCCATACATACTCACATGCACACACACTCACACACACGTATATAAAGAACTGGAGTCGGTTCCTTTGGCTAAAATTCTTCAAGGCGGGGCACCTGTATGGCCGCAATGTAAATCAACAGCTTTAAAGTATAAGCAGGTAAACAATTGGTTTCGGGTCAGATTATGATACTTACATATTTAAATATTGACACAACTTGAGGGCAGAATTAAATGTTATAGAAGTTTACATCAGAGGGAGTCGATAAAAGATCAGTTGAAGAATGTTCGTAATGGTTCAGGTGTATGCTGGTATTCTTCCAAGTAGTAACAATAATAATTTGAGTTTTAACAATAATACTCGCAGTAATAATAAAATGTGCACTTCAAAGAAATAGGAATGCGTATCCTTTAAGCAATATCTACTTCACAGAAATATATATAAATGCTCAGACCAAATGAAGATAATGTATACAGATTATACGGCAGTAACCGCCGATTGCATAAAACATAGATGAAGGAACCATACCGCCTCATTTAAAAACGAAAACAAGATGCATAATACCTCCCTGGGAAAACTAATTTAGTAACAAACTGAAAATAAAATAAAATAGGCGCAGGAGTGGTTGTGTGGTAAGTAGCTTGCTTACCAACCACATGGTTCCGAGTTCAGTCCCACTGCGTGGCACCTTGGGCAAATGTCTTCTACTATAGCCTCCGGCCGACCAAAGCCTTGTGAGTGGATTTGGTAGACGGAAACTGAAAGAAGCCCGAAGCCCGTCGAATATATGTATATATATGTATGTGCATGTATGTTTGTGTGTCTGTGTTTGTCCCCCTAGCATTGCTTGACAACCGATGCTGGTGTGTTTAGGTCCCCGTAACTTAGCGGTTCGGCAAAAGAGACCGATAGAATAAGTACTGGGCTTACAAAGAATAAGTCCCGGGGTCGAGTTGCTCGACTAAAGGCGGTGCTCCAGCATGGCCGCAGTTAAATGACTGAAACAAGTAAAAGAGTAAAAGAGTAAGAGTATTTCCTCATTTGTACTACACATCGTGTTTCCATTTGACGGTGGGGATGAAAATTGCGATTTGCGTATCGAGGAAACATTCTGGATATATTGTCAAAAGAGAAGCTAATTAATGAGCATTCGGAACTTATCAAAAGATGCTAACATTTATTTCGAAAAATCTTCAAAAGGTATCATCTCCAGCCGGTTTTCAGTAAAGTGCTTAATGGTCTGGTAGCTATCTTGATTCAAGGTTCTGTATGTCTGCGGAAATATTTTTATGATCTATGGAATTTACCATCTAAAATTTATACGCAACAAGTTCTCCTGAGCGACACACTCGGACTTGTTTGTTTGTTCCTTCTCGAGCCACGCCTGGCTCATAAAGGCCGGTTTCCCGGTTTCCTTGGCGTGTAGGTTCCCCACCTAGATAGGACGCTGGTCCCTCGCAGCCGAGCTGCAAGATGCAGGAGGAAAGAGTGAGAGAAAGTTGTGGTGAAAGAGTCAGTTCGTCATTACCTTCTGCCGGAGCCGCGTGGAGCTTAGGTGTTTCGCTCATAAACACACACATCGCCCGGTCTGAGATTCGAACCCGCGAGCCCTCGACCGCGAGCCCGCTGCTCTAACCACTAGGCCATGTGCCTCCACTCGGACTTTAATGGACTACATCTATTAAATATCCTGGAAAATATTAATACAGTGGCTTCTGTAGTTCATGGATTCAACTTTCTATATTTGGTCATATTTGCATAATCAATACATCCTGAATCTTGCTTTCGGTTGCATTCGACTATGAAATTTGGATTTTCCTCTATAAATCGATCAAAGGGGGACAATGAACTTCTGTTGCATAACATTATCAATTTTCTCCTGTCTGTGTGAAACTATGTAATAAGGGCATTTATGCACAAATACTGTTGCAGGGTTGACAATGTTATCATGTGTGATATGCTGGAATTAAAGGTAGATATGTTCGTCAAGCAGTAGTGTTTAGCCTGCTTATATATGTATGAGGGGGAATATGTAAACCCATGGATATTTTACTCCAAGCGTGTAGAACATGTATATGTATTAATCATAAATGCTTATGCAACGCACGTATTTAATTTTGCGTGTGGAAATGTAAGAGAAGAGAAGAATATATTTAGGTGGAGGTATTCATGAATATGTGTGTCGACAGATAAATTTTTTAAATGTGTGCATGAATGAACATTTAAAATTATTAGTCTGAGAGAGAGAGAGAGGCGGTAGAGATGGAGGGAGAGAGATGGGGAAGGGAGTGTGTGTGTATGTCTACGTGCGTGTGCACTTGTGATAATCATTTTTCTCTGAAAGGGTGTATAAAATAGAATGAATGCATGGTGAATGCATGGGCACAGCTAGACACGCACAAAAATATGAACAGGGCAGATAATTATTTCGTCAAAATATAATCACCCCTCCTTAATCCGCTTGATCGCTTGCATTCATTTGTTTCTATAACATAAATGTATTCATGTGGACGACTCCAACTTTTATATATATTTTGATTTCAGAATTATTCGGTATAATATTTTTACAAAATTCTGAAGAAGTATGTGCAACGTGCTAAAGGAGATGTCGTGCATAACACATGAACATTTATCAATAGTCGCAGGACTGATCACGGCATTACGCTAGATTAGTTACATCGTAATATGATGAAACGATTGTAAATGAAGAATTAAAACTATTTGCTAACCCCATTCTTTCGAATGTGTTATAATTACTCTACGGATATTTGTGGATCCTCGGATAATTCGTGTGGTAAAATAGAAAAGTTCCTGTCTTTTTAATTTTCTGACAGCTATCTGTGGAAGTGTTTCATGTGGTCAACACCATATTATATACCCCAACTCATCGTATATATATATATATATATATATGCGTGTGCATATATATTATATATATATAAACCAGCAGTATATCCCGGCGTTGCCCGCGATTAAGTTAGGATTATTAAGCTAATCAAGTGCTTTGTTTCAAACCAAACTAGGTAACGCCTACGTCTAATTTGAGTGAAATCCGTTGAAATTGGTAAACGTTTGGCTGAAAATGGCTTCCAGACAATTTGATTGGGAAATCCAATAAGGTATCGGTTTATCGATTTTTCCACTCACCGTTTGTTTTTTTTTTGTTTTTTTTTTGGAGAACCTAAAGCATTCAAAGTTTCCACGAGTCCTAAAGTAACGCCAGCATCAAGTTTGAACAAAATACGTCAAAATTGGTAAAAGTTATGGTTGGAAATGGGGTGTAGCCAATTTTAGTGGGAAATCCTATAAGGAATCGGTTTATCGATTTTCAGCTTGATTGAATGGAAAACCTCATAAAGAATCAGTTTATTGTTGATTCAAAAGAACTTATATTTATACATTACAGTTGGTTTTCACACTCAACCCAGTTCTTCAGAATCAGTGTCACGACAGGAACGCATGGGTTGGGAGTTTGACCGGCAGAGATGATCAGGTGGCACATGCCAGCCCTTTCGAAACCACCACCCCATCATCTAACCCTCCTTAGCCCATGGGTTTGGAGCCCTTCCGGCAAGGAAAATAAAAACGCCCAAAAGGGCTCCCGATCCTCTGTGTCAGAAGAGGTTATGTTCGGATCACAACTAAGCCTTAGCCTAAGACTAAGCTAACCTAGCGAAAGGGGGCTCGGGAGCCTCTAGAAGACAACAACTAATACCAATCTAGTCCTAACCCCTCCTAGGGATACTATCGGTCAAGGCTGCATCGAAGATATGCATAGGACAAGGTTGCCTCAGAGATCTGCAGCGAAGATCTGCTTTGGAGAAGGTTGCATCGCAGGTTTGCACGCTATTATACACACACACACGTATATATATATATATTTATATATAGTTAATCCAAACAAGAAAACACAAATAAACACAACAACGCGAGGACGTGGAACAAATATAGTATTATTGGACGCTCAGGAAAGAAGGAGGGTTTAACGTTTCGAGCGGAGCTCTTCGTCGGAAACATAGGTGAAGGAAAGATCCAGAGAAGGGAAGACATATATATTGGCCTGCTCGCTTAGCCAGCGGGGTGGCGTCATTTGAAGGCTAAAACAATGCGAACGCATTGTGACCAGCGATGTGTAACCACATCTGATGGACTGGTCAGTCACGTGATCACGTGATATATATATACATATATATATATATATATATATATATATTTAATAACGAACCATATAATTCACGCTCTGGAAAATTTTTTTCTGTAACATTTTGGGAGTGGGTAAAATTTCTGAGGCTTCCACCTCACCCCATCCTGATTTTTGACCCCCAGGTTTTGTAGCATATTAGGAGGTCACAGAAATTCATTCAACGAAAAATAAATTTCCAGATGATTCCGGGAGGATTTCCCCCTTGCCCCACCCCCTTTTTCCGAACGAAAAAAGGGATTTGCAGCATATTAGGTCAGGGTATTTTATTCCACGCAAAAAAATCTGATTTTTGTTTTGTTTATCTAAAATTTACCCTGTTTTTCTTTTTCGCCATTGATAGACGGGGGACTTAATTCTTGTTAGCAAAGTTAAGGATTTCACTGACGTGGAAATTGGTAAAAGTTATGGTTGAAAATCGATTTTTACCGCTATCCTTCGGGAAGATAAGTTGACAAAAACACAGCTATGGTCGTGACCAACATCCTCCTAAAATTGGAGCGACATGCATGCAAATTTGTGGACGTGCATAAATTACATTCATGTACACACACACACACACATACACACACACACACACACACACACACACACACACACATATATATACCTTTTATAGATGTAGATATAGTAGAAGATGTGACATTTATATTGTGTAATTCACTAACAAATTGTTACCTACCTGCTTGTTTCTTTGTTGTTAAATAAATGGATTCTCCAGAAAACACTTTTTTCCTCGACGTAAAATAAAAACAAAACTATTTCGCGCCCAAAGTAATGTGTGTGAGATGGGGTGGAGAAAGATGAATAATGTAAAATAAATAATTAAGTGATTTAGAATAAATGTATTTTAATTGTTGTGTGAGCAAATATATGTAATCTGATTATAAAATATAGCGTCTTTTAAAAAATCCTATATTTGAAGACTCTATCCCGTGTTTAAGAAAAAATAACATTTTACATTTTTATTTTTGATGAGCGCTGTCATTTATTCTCTTTACCTCACACACACTTTCTCTTTACATTTTTTGTTAGACGCTGTCAAACTCGTTCTCCCCCCTCTCACACACACACACACACACATTCACTTCGGTATGGCAAAAACGGGTCTTAACTTATGTTGGTAAACTTCACAATTGATAAACGTTATGGTTGAAAATCGATTTTTACCGCTATCCGCGGGGGCCTCGGGGAAAATAAGTTGACAAAACCCATCTAGGATCATGACGAATGTCCTCCTAAAATTGGAGCGACATGCGTGCTAATTTGTGGACATTCACGTACACACACACATATACACACACACACATCCTGCCTTTTATAGATATACAGATTTATGTATATTTGTCTGTTTATCTATCTATCTATTTCTCTCTTTCTCTCTCTCTCTCTATGTGAGTGTGTGTAGAGAGAAAGAATGAAAGGTAGGTAGGTAGGTAGATAGATAGATAGTGAGAGAGAGAGAGAGAGAGAGAGAGAGAAAGAGAGAGAGAAAGAGAGATGTTTGTAAATTTGGATGTATGTATATAACGCATATCACAGCATGAATAAATATAAAGCTAAAATAAAAATATGAATGTTATATAGATCTTATTGTACGTGAAATAACAATATAAACACATTCTTTCGTGCTTTTGATGTGTGAAAAAATAAGAGAGTAGATTTTTGGCCAATCTTTTCATCGCTTGTTGACTAGTTCCCACAGAAAATATGTGCTAGGTTTACCTTCCTCGACCAATTTCATAGAAGATTTAGCTAGTATATACATGCCAGTTATAAATTAGCCTTGCAGTAGAACAGCTAACATAATATAAACAATTAAAAAAAACAGAAAGAAAACAAGAAAAGAAAAAGAATGTGAGGTTGTACACAAGAAATTTATTAATTTGACGCTCGGTGAAAGAAGAGAGTTGTAAAAGTTTCGAGCATAGGTCTTTGTCGGAAAAAGGAAAGTCTGGATAGAAATAAGGTAAGAAAAGGATCTTTTGGGTGTTTTTGATAGCTCATAGTTTATGAAGCTCTATATATTTTATGTACAACACCAATATGATTTTGAAGAACATATAAATATTTATACATTACAAATCTTCATTGGGTAAAATAATAATGTAAATATGTTATTTCAATAGAGTTGGTATGCAGGAAAAAGATGAGAAGCACTTTTAACGGATTGTTTTAGGGCGTTGATTGCTGCTCCTCCCAGTTAATATGCCTGATTTCCTTTCTCGTTTCCACAAATCAAAAGCGTAAAAGTAATTTGTACCTTTATATTTTTCCCTCACACACATACACCCACGTACATATGCATATGTGTGTGTGTGTGTGGTGTGGTGTGTGTGTGTGTGTATGTATGTATATATATATATATACTTGCACACATACATCACACACATACATATATACATATACATGTATATATATATAGAGAGAGAGAGAGTGACAGACAGACAGACAACAAATCGATAGACAGACAGACAGATAGATAGATAGATAGATAGATAGATAGATAGATAGATAGATAGATAGATAGATAGATAGATAGATATAGAGAGAGATAGATAACTACCTACGCATTGAATTACCATGTATGTGACTGAGCATTTTATAGGCAGCCGTACTTTTAATGTAATTCTGAGACAGAATCAGCCTTCACAGCGTAAAAATGCAGGATATAAATTCAATATTATTTATTCACCAATGTTAATCTACCCAGTTTCCGTGGCAAGTTTTGGGTCAAATCAAAGCTATGGTAAAATATATTTCCTCAAATTACCACACTGGCATTGAATTGTGAAGCAATCTTCATAACTACTCCTCCATAACCGTATCCGGTTTTTAATCACTGCGTCATGCTATGTAGATGGCACAAACAAAATACACAAACATATACTGTGACGCGCATACTGTGAGAATTTCACGTTACAGATTTTCAGTCACAAGAGGAACTGCAACGCGAAACTCCGAGTAGTAACTCACGTTTTGACATTCATTAGTTTCTCCTGGTTCATTGCGTTTCCCATCCGTGGGATGCCTTAAAACTATCATGTGTGTATAGATAGATAGATAGATAGATAGATAGATAGATAGATAGATAGATAGATAGATAGATAGATAGATAGAGAGAGAGATAGATAGACAGACAGACAGACAGACAGATAGATAGATAGATAGATAGATAGATAGATAGATAGATAGATAGATAGATAGATATAGATAGATAGATAGATAGATAGATAGATAGATAGATAGATAGATAGATAGATAGATAGATAGATAGATAGATAGATAGATAGACAGATAGATAGATAGAGGATCTTTTCTTTTTGAAAGCCAGATTTTCCTAGTTAACTAAACAATTTGAAACTTCGTATAAAATCTGACTTTCAAAAAGAAAAGATCCGCCTAATATTTATTCTATCGGTCTTTTTTGCCGAACCACCAAGTTACGGAGACGTAACACACCAGCATCGTTTGTCAGGCGATATTTGGGGAACAAACACAGACACACACACACACACACACCACACACACACACACATATATATATATATATGAAAAAACAAGTCAAAATAGAAAATGCTAAAATAATTTTATAAAGAACATTTCAGTACCGGTTTCGGTCATTTTGAGACCTTTCAACTGTAACGATTAAATAATTAAATTTAGAAAAATTAAAAGAAAAGTTTTTTTAAAGGAATATTGTATAGTGTTCAAATATAAGTGGCATTCTGCCTTTCTCTGTCTCCCTTGTTTGCACTTGTGTGTTCGAGGCCGTTGTGAATTCTTGGTAGGGTAGAAGAAGAAGAAGGTTGATGAGGAGAGGGGGTGGGAAAATTTGGGAGTGCCTTGATGGTCGTATTTTGAATGGTTAGTGACGGCTAGCAGTTGCAGTTCAATTCAGGAGAATATTTCTATTGAAAGGTTTGTTTATGGAATTTGCGTAGGTGTTATACTAAAAAGCATTAGTGATAAAGTTAAGAGGTAGAAGGTGGAGAAGCAGAAGAAGAAGAAGAAGATGACGATGTTGATGATGATGATGATGAAGAAGAAGAAGAAGAAGAAGGAGAAGGAGAAGAAGAAGATGATGATGATGGTGATGATGATGATAATGATGATGAAGAAGAAGAGGAAGAAGAAGAAAAAAGAGAAGGGAGAATATGAATGGGTGAAAGTAGTGAGGTGTTGTATGACTTGAAGTTGGCACGTTATGGATTATAGCTGTGATTGGGGCTGATTTGTAATGGATTCTTTGGAATGTAATATTTGTGTGTGTATTTCTTTTATTCTAAAGTTGAGGTATATTAATCGTTTGTTGTAGACCCGTTAGGAAGTGGCCTGTATTTTGTAATAAAGAGAGTTTCTTTACTTATTCGTTGTCTCGAGGTTGTATCGTCCCTAAATTGGTAGAGGGGGAAAATCCTGAAGCCTGGTGTTTTGTTGTTGGCGCAAGTATCTATGTATTGGTTGAAAGCTATTTTTCTGTTTTGGGGAATTTTTATCTGGGATCTGTGCAGGGCCATTCTTTTACGCAAACTACTTTTTGTTTGGCCTATGTACTGCTCTTGACACCCGGAGCAGGTTAGTGAGTATATTAGGTTCTCCGAAGCACATGTGAAGTTGCTTTTCACTGTAAACCGTTGTCCCTGTTTGAAGGAGAACTCTGATCCATCAATTAGATAATCGCATATCCCGCAATTGGGTCTTCCACATTTTTTTACTGTCGGCTTCTGTGTTGAAGAGTGTATTCGGGCTTGTGTTAGGAGATTTTTCATAGATTTAGGCTGTCTCTTGCTTTTTATGATCGTGTGTGTTTGGAGGAGTGTGTTCATTCTGTGGTCTTTTTTTTAGGAGGGGTATGTTGTGGACGATGGTGCCAAAGGCTTCATTATTGAGAGGGTTGTGCGTGGAGATGTATGGTAAGGCTTTTGGTCGTAAGTTTTTCTTTGATTTGGGATGTCTCAGTTCCTTGATGTTAAGTTGAAGGGCACGTTGAATGCACATGTCAATAAGTGAAGGTGGGTAGTTCTTGGTGATAAGGGTATTTTTTAGTTCTTGTAGTCGTGTGTCTCTGGTGTTTGCATTAGAAACTATAGTGCATATCCTTTTTGCTAGATTGAAGGGGATATTCATCCTGGTGTGTCTGGGGTGGCATGAATTGAATGGAAGATATTGCTTAGAATCTGTAGGCTTATAATATATGTCTGTTTCTATTACATTATTAGCTTTCTTAATGAGGATATCGAGGAAGGGGAGTTGTTGCTGGCTATATTCCATCGTGAATTGGATGTTTACGTCCAGTCCGTTTAAAATTTCTTGGAATTCTATGAGTTTTTCTATATTTTTATGCCAAAGAATGAAACAGTCATCTAGATATCTCTTCCAGTTGTTTTCTATGTAGATGGAGAAAGGGCTGCCATATCTTTCTAGAACCTTACGATACAGACTGATCTCTAGATATCCTATGACTAGGTTGGCAAAGGAGGGGCCATTCGTGTACTCATCGCAGTCCCCGATAACACCTACGCAAATTCCATAAACAAACCTTTCAATAGAAATATTCTCCTGAATTGAACTGCAACTGCTAGCCGTCACTGACCATTCAAAATACGACCATCAAGGCAATCCCAAATTTTTCCACCCCCTCTCCTCATCAACCTTCTTCTTCTACCCTACCAAGAATTCACAACGGCCTCGAACACACAAGTGCAAACAAGGGAGACAGAGAAAGGCAGAATGCCACTTATATTTGAACACTATACAAATATTCCTTTAAAAAAACTTTTCTTTTAATTTTTCTAAATTTAATTATTTAATCGTTACAGTTGAAAAGGTCTCAAAATGACCGAAACCGGTACTGAAATGTTCTTTATAAAATTATTTTAGCATTTTCTATTTTGACTTGTTTTTTCATATATATCAACTCGTGTGTTCCTTTTCACCCATATATATATATATATATATACATATATACGACGGGCTTCTTTCAGTTTCCGTCTACCAAATCCACTCACAAAGCCTTGGTCGGCCCGAGGCTATAGTAGAAGACACTTGCCCAAGGTGCCAAGCAGTGGGACTGAACCCGGAACTATGGGGTTCGTAAGCTAGCTACTTACCACACAGCTACTCCTATGCCTATATATTCATATATACACACATACATAATTTTATTACAATGTTACTATTATTCACGTTACAGATTTTCAGTCACAAGAGGAACTGGAACGCGAAACTCCGAGTAGCAACTCACTTTTGATATTTATTAGTTTCTCCCTGTTCATTGTGTTTCCCATCTGTGGACGCCTCAAGACCATCATATGCGTGTGTATAGATAGATAGATAGATAGATAGATAGATATTATATATAGATAGATAGATAGATAGATGGATAGATAGATAGATAGATAGATAGATAAGTAGATAGATAGATAGATAGATAGATAGATAGATAGATAGATAGATAGATAGATAGATAGATAGATTATAAGTAGATAGATAGATAGATATATATATAGATAGATAGATAGATATTGACATAAAAGGCAGATTTTATCTGCCTCCCTTTGGGAGTTATACAATCTACAATATAGGATTTCTTCAATTACAATTTACCTAGCATTTTTAAGAGTACAATGCATCGCGTCATGCCAGGTCCAGTTTTTAAAATTTAAACTCCAATTAAGCAAAATTTACAGAAAACTCACATTCTGGTGTGTGTGTCAAATGCTTTTCTTAGTCTGGTTTACAGCACACGCAAACGCACACACACAGTGTGCAATGAATAAACTGAAACTAATTCACTGTGTGTTGACAGGTAGAAAATAGAATGCGATGGCGATGGCTATGGCGATGGCGATGGCTATGGCGATGGCGATGGCTATGGCAATGGCTATGGCGATGGCTATGGCGATGGCGATGGCTATAGCGATGGCGATGTAATATTTGTTTCTCTCTATGACGCTCATAAAAGCATTGATGTACATGTGTGCGTGCGTGAGTGTGTGTGTGTCATTCCTCACACACACGCATACACATACTATATGAGAGTGGCAAACACAACGTTTCAAACAACTACATACAAACACGTGTGTGTTTGTTATTAGTAAAAAAAGGCGCCAAAACACAACTCACTTATCATTCCAACACATTTGCAAAGACCACGGA
Organism: Octopus sinensis; assembly: GCF_006345805.1. Taxonomy (NCBI): domain Eukaryota; kingdom Metazoa; phylum Mollusca; class Cephalopoda; order Octopoda; family Octopodidae; genus Octopus; species Octopus sinensis. The sequence continues at coordinate 158,498 of NW_021836138.1, forward strand.
CGGTCGAATAACAATACAGAAAAGGTAAATTGGTTTTTATTTTACTCTGTATATTTTTATTATATAATATTATATATAGATATATGTATATATAATTGCAGTATGAAACAGTGTTTATGTATAAACAGACGACACTTATATATAGTTATTAATAAATGTATGCATCCGTTTAACCTTTCGTTACCAAACCGCCCGAAAAAATTTTGGTTAATGTGACCAAGCCGCCCGAATTTACCTATTCATATTTAAATGAGAATATCAGAGTAAATCTCTTTAGAACATTCGTGAAAACACGCATTATACTTCATAAACAGTTCAACTACAGTTTTGTACAAAAATCGAAGTGTAATTTTAATTCCGTGAATTATGGGAGATTTTTTTTCCGAAATTTGTTCCTGAAAAAAAATTTGTAATCTTACAAAAAATGGATACGAATTTCATTATATCAAGCAGCGAGTCAGAATTCGAAGGATTTTCTACTGAAGACCTTCATAAATCTAACTCTATGACTGAAAAAAAAAAGCATGTGGTATTTGATCTCAACCTAAACAAAGCGAAAGAAACGATAGTTTGTTATTTCCCACAACCTTAAATGAAATTAAGGCCTATTTTTGCCATAAATATTATTATGGGTATTAGAAAGTTACCCAGAATAACAAATTCTATCGTAAAATTTTGTTGTATACCCAATTGAATATTAGCTAATAACCCATTTTCTATAGCGATGTTTGAACAAAATTTTAATAATTTTATATATTGTTGAATTTACCTGTATCTACCTGCAATTAGAGTCACTTTGTGACAAAAATTATAGTATAGAATTGGTTGAGAACATTTCACTAAATTATCTTCTTCAAAAATCAGATTAATGTATTCATAAATAAAAAAGTTATAGTTGTTTAATGAAACCAGACTAAATTTATGATTACGTTAGAAATTAATTGAAACACATAAGGGGTGTATTTTGGTCAGAAATATAGTAACGAAAGGGTTAAGAAAAACCAAAAAATATTTTATTCTTTGTAAATGTCGTGTTCAAAATAACATTTTCTTTTAAGAATGTGTATATAACAAAGTATGTGTATATAACTACGTGGCTTATATCTTATATATAAGAGTGAAGTTGTGTGTCTGTCTCCTACGATTTAGATTCGTAACTACTCCCACATTTTGCGGTGTAGTTTAACCAAAAGCGGGTATCTTATAGTCGTGATTCATATCGAGCCCTTCTGGGTATTAGCGCGCGTCTACGATGAGTCTACGATTTAAAAAAATTTACCATCATATTTTTCCATTTTAATGCATATTTTTCGTTATTATATAAGGGAAGTAACTCTCTAAAAATATCTACGATGTGTCAACGATTTAAAAAAAAATTACCTTAATTTTTTTTCCATTTTAATGCATTTTTTTGCTATTTTTTGGCTATAACTCTCTAAAAATGCTTATATAGTTATTTCCCTTACAAACCCGAGCAACGCCCGGCGATACTGCTAGTATATA
>NW_021836138.1:162500-172500 GCF_006345805.1 Octopus sinensis
GTCTGTTATTTTTACCCTTGACTGATGTTTTCATAGGAATGTTCCTCGCGCATTCCTTATGTAGTTGTTTGTGTACGTAGTCAATAACAGAAGGATACGCTATATTCATTCCAGGACAGTATTATTTTTTTTCGGACGGCATTGCATATAGTTTTTGCAACAATGTCGTGTCACATAGAGAGGTCGTATCTTAATGATATTTTGGGGCAGATGCTAATCACATGTGTGATGTCTTCCACAGAAATATGATATAATCTACATTTTCGGTTACATCTTGCAACTTCAAGGGTTTCACTATGTATATCGGGTATTTAGTAGCAGTCTCCTCTCCTTATATTGCAAATGTATAGCCTTCAAAGTGCTTGGAATCTTGGCCAGTTGATGGCAATAGTTTCTTCACTGACTTTGAAGGTTAGGGGATTGCAGGGAGTTTATCCTTCTCACCATTGCAACACAGTGCAGATGTCTCTCTAGGCTACTTCCTTGCTTTACAATGTATGCACTCAGTTGTGACTGTACCAATGGAAACTCTAGTGTCATCTGCATAATGAACTGTTGGATCGTAATCGAGAGCTGTTTCATGGAAGTTGCTTCTCTGAGCTGTTGCAACTGTTCTTCGTTCTGCAGTGGAGATCCTATTCCTTGTCAGACGTGCATACCTCTGTTCATCACTTTAAGATGCTCTAGCTTTTGGAGTGCACAGTCTGTTCGTTTCTTGGTATGCTTCCATTTCTCCAGTTGTCTCTCTTTCACTGGACAGAGACATTCTTTTGGCTGACCTTTATACTGTAGACAAATTTGTCATTTTCCTTCTAGGTGTAGTTATATACATATACGGAAATACACAGGTGCAGAAGATAGTAAACAATGAAAATAACCAGGTAACGGAAATTTTATTTCTTAATACGACGGGCAGAATGTAAATATGAAATTTTTACGGAAAATAAAGAATTGTACGGGTTGAAGCGAAATTAGTCAATTAGTGAACCAAAGAGCCAGTATTGAAGGAATCTGAAAAAAGCCGTTAACAACAGAAAAACACAAAATCGCTGCAAAAGTAAAATTTTAGGGAAATTAACTAAGTTTACGGATTGAAGTAAAATTTATGAAGTTACTTCTATCAGTAAATTATGAACTTAATTTTAGTAGTAATTCCATTAACAACAAAAGTGTACAGAATGAAGGGAAATTTTTGAAGTTATTTCTGTCCGTAATTTATGTATGAAATAACTTTCATCAGTAATTGTGAACTTCTTTCTGTCAGTAGTTTGTAGTTGTTGTTTGTAAACAGCGATTGAAAACTTACAGTGAAAACAATAGCGATTGAACTTAAAGTGAAAACAATAGCATCTGAAAAATGAAAATGAAAACACTAGAGCGTGAGTGAAATATATATATATACAGAGAGAGAGAAAGAGAGCTAGCTAGTTAGAAAAATAAGATAGACATAGGTAGATATGATATGATATAGACAGATAGATACAGGTAGATAGATAGATAGATAGATAGATAGATAGATAGATAGATAGATAGATAGATAGATAGATAGATAGATAGATAGATAGATAGATAGAGAGATAGATAGATAGAGAGATATAGAGTGCTAGAGATAGAAAGAAATGGTTAGTGAGATATAAATAGAGCGATATAGACATCACTGACGCTAGAAAACTGGAAGTAAATATTTAAAAAACTTTCAATGACGTGAATCTAATATGAAAAGAATATTTTTGCTTTTTTATGACCAATGGATGTAAGGGAGACAATCAACTTCTGAAAGTTACTTCGCACAGTTACCTCCCTTTTCCACATAACCCAGGGACGGGGTTGTTCTTCCCCCAGGGGGCCTGATAGCATTATGTGAAAACTTTTAAATGTCTAAAACCATCGCTGGAACATAAGTAATGTATGTTCCCAGTTTGGAGAAAATAAGATGATAAATCCAGCCGTTATAATATTTTACACACACATACACAGGACGGGATTTATATTATATTCTGTTATATTATATTATATTATATTATATTATATTATATTATATATATATATATATATATATATTATATATATATATATATATATATAAGTGGATAAATGAATTATCTTATTACGGATAATTCGAAAGATAACCGATACCTGGGTAGCAAACTCACAACAGAAAGAGCACGGTTGAAGTTACGACCATAGGGCATATACTCCGTGCCTTAGTGCGGAAATTTGAAGTTTAATTTAATATAATAAGTATAGGAAAGAATGGAGCTGACTTATTATATTAAATATATATATATATATATATATATATATACTTACAAATGCACAAAAAAGAATATACATTCAGACATTGTAGCAAAGATCAAAAATACATCTGAATTGTTATCACTATTCGCTGGTATCATCAAAATTTCCTCATTGCGTTATTATTTCTAGCTATTTCTAGTAATGCTGCCTGCATTAGATATTTTAAGAGTAACTTGACTATTCTTTTTTAACGCAATTTGAATTACTCGAGGTATTCATTCTCTAAATAATTGTTTACTTACAAACTATTCTTTCTCCATTATTTTGGCACGTCTAGACTCTATTGATGAGATCAGTATAATGCCAAAGCATGTCCAGCGTTGTCTCCCATAATAAAAATAATCACTCAATGAATGATATTCTTTTTTCCTAATCACATTATTATTTTCGAGAAACATATTGAATGCTTTTTGCATTAAATGCTTTTTGCATTAAATATAGTAACATTAATGTGTTTGTTGTCTTACTCTTATTGTTGTCTTATTTCTTAGTGTCAACCTGGAAATTCTTTTGGAAATAGCATAAATATCAAAATTATTGATTTGGGAATCATTAGCCATTAGGATACTTAATCTTGGAAGTTTGAAAATAATGGTAACAAGACTTACAGCAAACTTTCAACTGGTCATGATTAGAATGCTGGGCCGTGACTTTCTGTCTATTCAAGGCTTGGAATCAATGATGAAAATAAGGTGAAATTCTAAGTTAGAATCAATAGAAAGCGAGTGAACATGTTTTAATTTACTGCAGTTTCGTTTCGACCTAAGCAATGATACTAAAGTGAAATAGAAACAACTTATGGTGAAATGAATAATTTTCTCTTGCTGTTGGCTTTCTAATTTTTTTTTTGTGACAAATTTTTTCTTTTACCTTAGTATGCTTTTGCTACATATTTTATGTGTAGTTGCGAACTAACATAGACAATATTCTTATCAACCATCTTACCCTTGGCTCTAAGGAACATTATGGATGTGATTACTGAAGTGCGAGAAAACAAATAGTAGGCGGCATCACCACTTAGTTGCTACGCATTTTCAGCTGTATAGCCTGAAGCAGTGCAAGTTAAAATGAATTTCTGAGGTACATATCGTGCTGTCCAGTCTAAGAATCGAACCTACGATCTTATGATTGTGAGTTCAACATCCTAATCACTAGGTCAAGCACAACTACAAATATACTTCATTATACTGAATCACTTACTTTCCGTGTATATACTTTAGTATACTGAATGTTTCAATATTCATGCTGTGATTTGTGAAAAGTGAAATTTTAACAGTTGCCAACTAGAAACGAATTCGAAAAGTACGCTTTAAATAAAGCAGCCTTTCTACGAACTATAATCTATAGTCGCTCAGTAGATTGGTGAGAATAAATGGAACTTGATAACAGCTAATGATTTAGGCAACCAATTGTTCTAATTCGTGCCTAAATCATTACAGCATTTATGCCGAGAAATTAGTAGTGGTGGGTTGGGGGCGATTTAAATGTATCAGCAATATTGTGTTTGTTTTAGATAACTGAATTTGGTTACGAGTCTTGCAAAATATTCTGATCTTAAATATATGTACATTGCCTCCATTTCACAAATAACAAAAAAAAAAAAAAGCTTCTGTATGATTCCCCGATCTATCAAATTATTCAGTCAACGGATCATATAGCATTAGATAAATGATGCCTGGCAAAAAAGATGATGATTATCATTGGGATGATTTTAATCATACGTCTGCTCAAGCAGAGACAACTTTGTGCTAAAATACTAAAATTAACTAGCACCCTTCAGTACAGAAATGGCGGTCTGGTTTCTGTTACTAGAAGCTAGTTTAGTGAAACTTCTTGCGCTGGCTTTTTAGTGGTTCCGGGCCGCGCTGGATTAACCATTAAGCAAAATAAGTACTTACTTAGGGCATCAAGGGGAAGGAGGCACCGCAGAAATAGTAAATGGTATACGGCACAAAACAAATCACTTTAAACTAGCTAAAATAGTATTCGGGATAACTTATCTCTACTAAGTATAGAAACAGATGTGTTACGTGTGATTATTTTGAGGATCTGATCAAAGACTTAGCATTTAAAACTAGTAGGAAAAACTTTTCGACTAAATATAAATTTGAAGCATACAAAAATAAACCTTATTTCCATCTTACTGCTGCTTTCGTTTCATTTTGAAAAATAAAAATTTATTTTATGTTTTATATTTTGAATTGCGTACATATGGAGATACCAAAAGCATTTAAGTGCTTAAGGCCTTTATAGCTCTTGATCCGGGCCTGAGTCTTGGGAAACAGCTTTCCTAATTGTTGTCTGCGTCCCTGATATCATGAATTGGACAATACTTGACAGTGAAATGGGTGCAAACATAACAAAGTATAAAGAGGTATGAAGGCAAATGTTTTAATCTAGATCTGATCAACATCGTTCGGGATTTGAACGATTGTTTTTACTATATCACCTGACTGACCTAATCTTTGTGAGTGAAACTGAGTAAACAAAAATTATGTGGTAAGTTCGTCAGTGTAGACCGGCTGGTGGGTAATGGGCATTGTTCATCATCCAATTTAAAGTATCTGTTTAGCTCACTCCGTTCTGCACCATGGTTTAATCTGAGGATCATTCTTACCTTTTCTCCTAGAAATCTCAGAGATTTTACAAAACATCGTATCCAACAGTGTTAAGCACTAAAAGAGGAGAATACATAAACACATACATAGATGCAAACATTTACACACGCACACAAAATTTTACTTTGTCTGTGTGTAACAATAAGTTTGTTTATGATAGGTTACTACGATCTCCCAATCAGGATTTTTCATATTTATGTGTGTAAGTGAATAGGAACCCACGCCCCACCTACACACACACACATACACACATACAAACACGCATGCACATACAAACACATTGACATATTTTATATACATTTACATTTACATATATATATATAATATATATTATATATATAATACATATATTTTATATATATATATATGTGTGTGTGTGTGTGTGTGTGTGTGCATACATAAAAGTACATAAAAGCAAAGAGTACATGTTTGTTATATTCAAGTTGACAGTTATGTAAGATCAAGCAATCTGGTAGAACATATGGCCACTAGGCTTGTCATGCCAGAGTGGTATTTAATCTATTGTCCAATATGAAACTGAGAAACTAAAAAAAAATCATTGTTTTCTTTTTCACTGAAGAAATCAATAGACCATTGATTTGGCTCCTTTAACATTTTTCTTTTTACATTTAACACTAAAAAGATTATCATTATCATTATTATTATTATCATTACTATTATCGTTGTTCTCATCATTATCATCATCATCATCACCGTCATTGTCTTTGTTATTATCATTATTATTGTTGTTGTTATTGTTGTTGTTGTTATTATTATTTTATTATTATTATTATTGTTATAATATAAAAATAATAATAATTATTATTTTTTTTTTTTTATTATTATTGAGTGGGAGGGCAGTGAATGCTATCAGAGTTACACTGGGGTAAAATATACGAAACCCAGTATGCCCATCTGATAAGGGTAGGTCAGGCACATACATCACAGCCATATGTGCGCGACATGGTGATCTCATATCAAGATAAACAGCGCATGACCTTGCAAGTGGGGCCCAGTTAGAATTTTCTTCAGGTTGAGTAACACATCCCGCTTAAAAGGTCCCTGAGTAAGGGTTGTTTAAGGATGTTGAACGAAAAACCCATGTTTCCTAATGTGAATTATCCAAACCCCAAAGTATTCCTCTAAACACATGGTTATGATGCTCTTCCACTACTTCTACTCGTGATCAGAGATGCACATATCGTCAGTCACTAAGGGACATGCTCAACTGGTTAAGGTCAAACAACTGACAAGCAAATCTGTGGTATTGAGCAGAATATTTGCTGTAGCCCATCTTTTATACCAAGACAAAATAATATACATAACAACACTTCCAATTAGTTAAGATCAGAAGCCATGAGAACCACTGCCTGGTACTGCATCAGGGCATAATTATTATATTATTATTATTATTATTATTATTATTTTATTATTATTATTATTATTATTATTATTATTATTATTATTATCATCACCATCATTATTATTATTATTATTATTATTATTATTATTATTTTATTATTATTATATATTATTATTATTATTATTATCGCATCATTATTATGATTATTATTATTATTATTATTATTATTTTATTATTATCATCATCATCATTTATTATATTATTATTATTATCATCATCATCATCATCATTATTATTATTATATTATTATTATGGTATTATTATTATATTATTATTGATGAGCTGCATAGCATGCCACAAAGTGACACTGGGGTAAAATATACGAAACCCGTATACCCATCATGACTACCCGTCTGATAAGGGTACACCAGGCACTGCATCACAACCATATTGCGTGACATGTTATCTCATATCAAGATAAACAGCCATACCTTGCAGGTGGACCCAGTTAGGATTTCTTCAGATCGAGTAACCCATCCCGCTTAAAAGGTCCCTGAATAAGGGTTGTTTAAGGACGTTGAACGAAACCCCATGTTTCCAGAGGTGAATTATTCAAACCCCAAAGAATCCTTCTCACACATGGCTATGATGCTCCCCCACTACTTCTTTCTGCTCGTGATCAGAGATGCACATCCGTCAGCCACTAGGGACATGCTCAACTGGTTAGAGTCAAACACTGACAAGCAAATCTGTGTATTGAAGAATATTTGCTGTAGCCCATCTTTTATACCAGACAAAACATGTACATGATAACACTTCAATCAGTTAAGATCAGAAGCCATGAGAGCCACTGTCCTGGTACTGCATCATGGCATGTTACCTGGTACTGCTCAGGGCATGTTACCTGGTACTGCATCAGGGCATGTGCCTGGTACTGAGATGGGCACTGTACTACTGGTCTTTCTTTCTGATGGGCATGTTATTATATTATTATTATTATTATTATTATTATTATCATCATCATCATCATTATTATTATTATTATTATTATTATTATTATTATTATTATTATTATTATTATTATTATCATCATCATTAATATAAAGAATAAAAGTTTTGAATGGTACAACAATGCACTATAATACAGACAATGGACTATATACCTGTTGTAATTTAATCATCCATAGTCTGATATGATATTCGGAATAAAACTATTATTATTGAGGCAGAAACGTTAGCGCACCGGGCGAAATGGTTAGCCGTCTGTCGAAAAAAAGAAAAGGCGGCGAGCTGGCAGAATCGTTAGCATGCCGGGCGAAATGCGTAGCCGCATTTCGTCTGCCGCCACGTTCTGATTCAAATTCCGCCGAGGTCGACTTTGCCTTTCATCCTTTCGGGGTCGATAAACTAAGTACCAGTTACGCACTGGGGTCGATGTAATCGACTTAATCCGTTTGTCTGTCCTTGTTTGTCCTGTCTGTGTTTAGCCCCTTGTGGGTAGTAAAGAATAGGTATTCGTCTGTCGTTACGTTCTGAGTTCAAATTCCGCCGAGTTCGACTTTGTCTTTCATCCTTTCGGAGTCGATAAATAAAGTGCCAGTTTCGCACTGGGGTCGATGTAATCGACTTAATCCCATTGTCTGTCCTAGTTTGTCCTCTCTATGTTTAGCCCCTTGTGGGCAGTAAAGAAAAAAAATATTATTGAGTGAAAGGGCAGTGCATGCCATTATAGCGACACTGGGGTAAAATATACGAAGCCAAGTATACCCATCATGACTACCCAACTGATAAAGGTACACCAGGCACATGCATCACAAACTTATGTGCGCGACATGGTAATCTCATATCAAGATAAACAGCGCATGACCTTGCAGGTGGGACCCAGTTAGAATTTTCTTCAGGTTGAGTAGCCCATCCCACTCAAAAGGTCCCTGAATAAGAGATGTATAAAAAGATATACTAAAAATATCTGAAGAAAGAATTTTATTCCGAAATATCATATCAGAATATGGATAACTAAATTAGAACAGGTATATAGCCCATTGTTTGTATTCTAGTGCATTGTTGTACCATTCAAAACTTTTTATTCTTTACAAACAATACACAATGCTCCAAGCGAACTATAGTACTCTTCTATTATTATTATTATTATTATTATTATTATTATTATTATTATTATTATTATTATTATTATTATTATCATTATTATTATTATTATTATTATTATTATTATTATTATTATTATTATTATTATTATTATTATTATTATATTATTATATTATTATTATTATTATTATTATTATTCAGTGGTTTTATTTTTATAACGTGCTTTCACTACCGAGCGCAGCTCTGTGTGCCTTGGGTATGTGCGGTGGTTTGCTGTGATGCTCTTATGGTTAATGTGTTATAAGTGTTTTATGTAGGATGTGTGCGGTGACTAGTAGTGCTATTTTCTGTATGTTATATTTATTTGTAAGTCCTGGTGTTTTTGTTATGTATTTATCTGAATATCTTTTATCATACCCACTATGACAGGAATTGTTTGTTTTTAAACCCCACATTCAATTTACCTCTATTTCTAGGCCAGTGTGTTTTGAAAGTTTCTCCATTTCTTTTAGAGAAACGTCATCTGTTGGTATTGATACATCAATGAGAAAGCATTTTTTTCTTCATGATCTCTGACAACTACATCTGGCTTATTGGCCTTAATTTCTCTATCTGTGTGTATTGGCATATCCCATAGTATGGTTACTTTCTCATTTTCTGTTACCTCTTCTGGTGCGTGCTTAAGCTATCTTTTTTTCTGTTGTTATTCCATAGTGTTGGCATAGTTTCCAGTGTATGTATGTCCCAACATTGTCGTGTCTGTGAATATATTCCTTCTTAGCCAGGAATGGGCAACCAGAGGTAATATGATTTATTGTTTCTTATCCATCTCCACATATTCTGTAGTTACTTGTTATGTTTCTTTTCATTATATGTTTTTGGTAATTTCTGGTGGGTAGGCTTTGGTCTTGTTCTGCAATTAAAAATCATTCAGTCTCTGCTTTGAGTCCTGAGCTTCAAGTAAACAGTACATACATGTTTGTTATATTCAAATTGCGGGATAAAAATTATAAAATTCCATATAGAATTTCGATAACATAAGAAGGAATTATGGGATGTATACAGATTGTCCATTGAAAATTAATTAATGATTAATAGTGGATCATACAGCTAATCCTTTATTATTTAGATAATTCTGCCAAATGTCGTTTGTTTATTTATGTTGTTTTAAATTAAGTATTCATTATCTTGTGGTTTAGAGATTTCGATGATGTGAGTGCTTAGAATGGCATTGCAAAGGCTGGAACTGGTCAGTTTGAACATAAACATGTAAAATATTTTAGCCTAATATGGCCGGTTTGAATGTGAAAGGTTCAAATCATATTTGCTGTAGCATAGCTAGGAAGCGAGGAAACGATTCTCTCCGGTTTATGCTTTTATAGTAGCGATACTTTTGGGTCTACTGTTAAAACTGTATAGGAGCAGGGAGCAGAAACCTTAAGGGGTACCCTGGGGATCACACACTCTAGACACGCCTCTGTATTTTTGTGAATATTTAAAATATAAATTATCTTAAAATTCTCACATTGATAGCTAGTACAAAATGTCACGATAGTTTAATCAATCATACAACCGTGTTGTTTTGTATTAATGAAGTTCCGATTCCATCTTGAAT
>NW_021836138.1:177500-195000 GCF_006345805.1 Octopus sinensis
GAATATTTTTAGTATTTCAGCGACTATACCTGATGGCCGGGCTGGCTAAAGACCATATGTACTGCATAGCCGTATATTTCAATAGCTGGTCCTGTTGTTGAGTTTACATGGTGTAGTCTCTCCCTCTTTCATGCATTATCCTCATCCACAGACATATTATTAGAGAATTTCCAAACCATGTCCCTAAATTTTTAGTATCATGAGAGGCGAGTGTGTCGCTATCATCAAATACACATCTTACTAAAGATATCCTGGTTAATATTTCCACTGATATGCTGGATCGTAATACGGAACAGCTCATCTTTGTTATCTTTACGTAAAAGAATATTGGCAAACTTCTTTCCAATTGTCTCTTTGCTGGCGTCTGGCTTCTCTTCAATGTGTTGGATACTTTTCTGTCTTCTCCAGCCTTTTTCGCCTTCCACTTATACAATCAGGTCTCTTTCTTTTTTTGGTTGTATTCAATTTGTACAAGTAAAATCCTCTAAGAAGCATGTGGTGGATATATAAATTGCTTGACACAAGCAACATTGGAATAATTCTTTCGGTAGCACAAGGAGTTGTCACACCCAGTGACTGTTGCAATATAAATTAACTGTTACTAGAGCAAAAGAAATGTTTTGACTTCAGGGCCATCAAATCACAGGACTGTCTTTACTCTTTTACTCTTTTACTTGTTTCAGTCATTTGACTGCGGCCATGCTGGAGCACCGCCTTTAGTCGAGCAAATCGACCCCGGGACTTATTCTTTGTAAGCCCAGTACTATCGGTCTCTTTTGCCGAAACGCTAAGTTACGGGGACTTAAACACACCAGCATCGGTTGTCAAGCAATGCTTGGGGGACAAACACAAACACACACACACACACATATATATATATACGACAGGCTTCTTTCAGTTTCCGTCTACCAAATCCACTCACAAGGCTTTGGTCGGCCCGGGGCTATAGCAGAAGACACTTGCCCAAGATGCCACGCAGTGGGACTGAACCCGGAACCATGTGGTTGGTTAAAACAGAAAATTATAGTGCGACTGGATTACATTCATTCGCACGTCCTATAGTCTAGGAAAAGCTAAGAAAGCCTGATTTAGATGAACGAATGGTTTATGTGAGTCATGCTAACCCTGTACAGGGATTCCATTTGCAAGATGATTATAACTGAGTTATAATCAAGACCCAGTTCTCTGTCCCACTTGTAGATTATAGTTCTGAAGGGAGTTTAAGAGCTCACAAATGAATGCTTTTCCCTGCCATCAGGGAATTGTCTATGCTCAAATCGGAGAAAAGTAGTTGATCAGAGCAATTCACAATATACCAAAAGTAAAATTATGGATACACAAGAGATGCAGTAGATCACAAGCGGGTTGTCAGGAAAATAAATATTTGTATTTAGCAGATGCACAGGAGAGGTTTGATGAAGCAGCATCAATGAAATAGATCTTTTCAACTGGTGTAAGTGTTCTCTCGAAGTAGTTGATAGCATCTATTACTTTGGTGACTAGATAGAAATGGAGGTAGTTTCTTTTTTGATATCATAGAAGGTAAAATTCTGTTGTGTCTGGGGAGAGTCAATTTCTTTTTGTGCCTTATAATGTAACACACTCACCGGTACGGTAAAACTTCCATTTATTTCTTATTATTATTTTCCTAAAATTTTCGTTGCGTCTTGCAACCTTTTCAATAGTAAGTGTATTAAATTATAAGGCACAAAAAGAAAATGACTCCCCCCTCCGCCCCCAGACACAACAGAATATGCTTCAACACACGAACTCACATAAAGAATCTTGCAAACCAAATCCAAAAACGAAAGAAGGTAAAATGTTATTACTTCTATTGGCAACAAAGGGATTTTTCTCTTTGAGTGGAAGGTACGAAGGCACAACATGGATAGTGATTGCATAGGATTTATGGATTTTGAAAAAGATAAAAATAAAAAGATGAAACAAAATGTTCTGATTTAGGGGTTACGTTAGTGTGCATAAATGACTGAACGCAAATAAACTGGAAGAAAAATTGGGTGTTATAAGACTAACCAGATGTGGAATGCAAAAGAGCAAAATACTCTGGTATGGACTTGAGCAGCAGATGAAGGTGGACTGTTGAAATACCAAGTAGTCAAAGTGGAAAGGATCTGTTTTATTGGAACGCTGAAGTAGACGTGCGAAAAATTGGTGAAAACGTAGATGTATGACTGAAAGGTAGCAAAGAGGCAAAGATTCATGAGATGCGGTGCTACAGAAATTCACTTTGAAAAACTGGACATAAAATATACACTGAAGCACATACAGTCATACATACACACGCGCGCATATACACACACACACACACACAGTCATACATACACACGCGCGCATACACCACACACACACGCACACACAAGTATATACAAATCAATACATACTTATCGCTACGCGTATATCCTTTATATTCGATCTTTTCCTTGTTTCTGTCATTAGACTGCGGTCGTGCTGGAGTACAGCGTAGTGTAGCATGCAAAAACAATAGGCAAAGAATGAATTAACCCAGAAGTTTTTGTTTTTTGTATTGAACCTGGTACTTATTCTATCGGTCTTTTTGCCAGACCGTTAGGTTACGGGGACGTAATCACAGGCACAAAGACACACACAGATATATAAATATATACATATACATACTTGAATGTGCGTTGGGAGATTGTCTTAGCCCGTTTGCCTTCGGACGGTTGATTTCTATTGTTATTATCAGGGTATTTTGGTGATTTAAATAAGAGATTTGACTGTTATTTCCTGCAGGAAGACATACTTAGTATGTCCTTTGATTAATTATATATACATTATTATTCTTTTCATTCTTTCCTTCTTCCTATCAGCCCTTTCACACTTCGTTCATTCCACTATTCCACTCTTCGTTCTTTTTTTCCCTCTCTCTCACATTTTCTGGCCTTCTCTTCATGCTCACTTTCCATATCGAGGGGGTGTATTTCTACGCAGGAAAAAAATATAGGCAAATTTGTTGTTGAAAATGCACCTAAATTTGAAAAACTTGCAATAAATGAATAAATTTATTTACATATATACCAAACTAGTTTCAACAATATTTTTTGTTTATCAACGGTAAAAATTTAGAATTATGAATTGAAAGAACATCTTTAAAAGTTTCAATGTTGACAAATTAAAATGTTCATAACAGAAAAATTTAGAATTATGAATTAGAAAAACATGTTCAAAACTTTTGATGTTGACAAGTTTTAATGTTCATAACAGTCAATGATATTAAAATCGTGCATTAATTTGTTTGAATGTACAAAGCTCATTAATGTTAGTAGTGATCGACAAGAAATGAATATTATCAAAGTTTCAGTCGTACTGAGGGAAAAAAAGCAAGCGAGAAATGAAGATTGTAAAATAAGGGATTTGGGTTATAGTTTCTCTGATCCTCTTTCCGTCGTGTGTAGGAACTTTTGTTGTAGTTGTAGTTGTAGCGGTGTGTTTTGGAATCCGGTGTATTTATAATTTTTTCCGTGAGTGGATCTGATTTTTGATTCGTTAAAGTACTGGTGACGTCTTGTTTTTCCGGTGGTCAAATTTGTCATTCTGCATGGCTGGCTTCCCTGTGGGGGATGGTCTTCAGTCATTCCGGCTGGTTGATTCTCTTAAAGGGTCATTTTGTTGTATTGGATTGGTCTAGTGACGTCGGCGACTGGTGTTTGTAAAATTTCATTGGTCTAGAGATAAGTGACGTTGGCAACTGGTGTTTGTATGGTGATTTGGAGTTGCTGTTTCGAAACCTGGGTGGAACACTGTTACTAAAGTTTTTAAAATTGTTTGTTGTTCCTGATTGTTTTTTATGGGGAAATTCAGTCTTTTTCCCTTTTTCTTTTTAGTTTCCAGTGCATTGTTAGAGAGGGAAGATTTAGTATTTCGGGTTTATGTTTACGGGGCATTGGTCTAGGTGCTGGCTAATGGGAATTTTCTTAGTCGTGGGGTCCCGGATTTGTTGCCCGTGCACCGTTAGTCTGTCCCACAAGGTTAAATTAGTTTGACCTGTGTAGTCTCCACCACACCCTCCACATTTGAAGACATAGATTAAGTTCTTCGAAGCACAGGTGAAGTGATTTTTTATAGTAAAAGTTTGACTTGACTTAAATTTGTATGTTGTACCCTCTAAGAGGAACATGCAAGCTCCGCAGAAGGGGTGGTTGCACTTTTTGACTAGTGGGTTTATTTTTGGTGGGTAATTTGGCGCTGGTGAGTAATGTTTTTAGGGATTACGGTTGTCTCTTGCTTTCGATAATCCTATGTGTTTCCAGTGCCTTTTCATTCGCAGGTCCTTCATAAGAAGGGGTATGTTTTGGTGGATCATGTATGCTATCATATTTCTCGGATTGTGTGTTGATCCGTAAGATACATTTTTATGTGTGTCATGGTGTTTTCTTGTTTACCGTAATACTTGGATGTCTATCATTTTTGCACTGGCTGGGTATTTTCTATCTAGTAATGTGTTTTTAAGTTCTTGAAGTCGCGTTTCTCGGGTTTCAGGATTTGATGCAATCGTGCAAATTCTTCTTACTAAGTTGAAGACGTTTTTTCAATTCATAATTCTAAATTTTTACCATTGATAAGCAAAAAGTATTGTTGAAACTAGTTTGGTATATATGCAAATAAATTTATTTTAAACAATTACAAGTTTTTCAATATATATATATATATATATATATATTCTTTCCTGAGCGTCAAATAATACTTTAATTGTTCCACGTCCTCGCGTTGATGTATTTTTTTCTGTGTTTCTTGTTTGGATTAACTATAATATATATATATATATATTATATATATGCAATTCGTAAAAGTTCGCCATTTACAGGATGTAATATATGTAAACTCCCCATGTGCTTCGTTGATTTGATCAGTTAGCTGATCGGCTTAAGCGGGCAGGGTCGTTTATTTATGATACTTCAGGCCTGCTGATGAATACGTAGTATGAAATCACTGTGATACAGGTCTATATTTTTTAAATGTCTTACTTTGAAAAATTGCATTCGGTGGGATTAGTATATTTTGGTAGAATGACTAATTGTCCCTCTAGCGTGTGGCATGTATGTATAATGCTCTCTGGCATGTATGTATAATGCCCTCTATATATAAATTAATATGTTCAATAAGAAATAATTATTTCGAAATTATTCTCTTATGAGGTTTCACGCTATCTACCTGACAATTTCTTGTTAAGTTTCCTTATTAAGTAGTTGTCCTTAATTGCTATATATATATATATATATATATATATATATATATATGCGGGAAGGAAAGTTTCACCGAAGTCGTGTCTCGCCTTGATCTTCGAAATGCGGGTAGAGGAAACAGAGGCGACTGAAGATAGGGGAATTTTTCTTGTGTTATATGTCCTGTACTCTATTGTTTCATTGTTTAAGAAAAATGTCCATTTCCTTGGGTTTGTGTTATGTTTCGTTTCTCATTGTGTTCGAGGTTTTTTGTGTCCTGTACCCATATATGCATGTATAACATGTAGATTTAGGTACGTACATATATGTATGTATATATGCATATGTTTTATTTATTAATTTGTTATTATATATATATATATATATATATATATATATATATATATATTATATAATAACAAATTAATAAATAAAACATATGCATTTATATATATATATATCTATATATATATATATATATATATATATAAGGCGTTGCTCCAACATGGCCGCATTCAGATGATTGAAACAAGAAAAAGAAAAAGAATGAAAGACTATAACTGCTTACAGTTTCCGCCTACTAAATCTACTTACAAAGCGTTGGTCAGCCCGCGATTATAGAAGACATTTGGCCAAGATGCCACGCAGTAGGACTGAACGCGGAAGTAACTTCTTACCACACTGCCATGCCTTCGCCTATGCACACACATACCCAGTCACCCCCAATCCCACACATAAACAAACATATATATATATGTAATTAGTCACCCATATGTTTAGGTTTGTGGGTGAGTGCGTATATATGTAATCACGTAAAATAACAGGTTTTACATCAGAGTGTCCTTGTCCTAGAAGCATGCTGTGACAATATTTCAAGAGCCCTCACTCCTTGCTGTTGGAGTCCTGACACAAACCGAGGGTAATTCATTACCCCACGCGCTCAGATGGATTGTCTTAAGATGAGCAAGTTAGTACATAGCCGGGATCCTGGCAAGTGCTACTATTCCAAGTCAGAGGAGACCTGGGAACAATCGTAGCTAAGAGATGGTCCCACTCTCCTCAAATCCCTGGAACTCACTGGAGTATCACTAAAGGATCCAGTCATACCCAGGTTATCACGCATCGGCCTATCACTAAGTACTAATCACGGTAGCTCAGGGAATGGTACTCATGTTGTACAAGCGTTTATCACTATAATCCGATGACGTACAGATGTCACTTTATCGTGACTCTATGGGTCTTTCCATCTACTGAAAATCCCAGGGCAATGGAAGAATGGTGGCGTGCGAAGACCTGACCAGTTGGAAGTGCACAGTAAGTGACAACTTCTGTCTATCGCTTATGCTTCAAACCATGTCTATCTGCTGCGTAACTGTATAGATATGTATAGATATTTGGGAGGTCATGAACGGGAAATCAGAAAAAACCATTGATAACGAGGAAGCACAAGGAGATGCCAAACATCTATGAAGATGGAGCATACATACATCACCATGTATGTATGAATGTATGTATGTATGCATGTTTGCCTAGTTTAATTTTTCCAATTTCTCACCAAGGGAGAAAAAGCCAGCTTATAGCTTAAGAACAAGACACTTCCATTAGAATTTAGATATCACAGGGCTAGTCAAGTATGAACGTACGAACGTACGTATGCATGTATGTATTCACATAGCTATATATATATGCACGTATGTATGTACATGCGTACGTATGAATATATACATAACTATGGCTATAAGTGTACATATCGTACATCTTATGAATTTTATCGTACTTATACACTTTCAATTTACATTATTTCATCATCCTTCAATAATACGTTTCGCTACAGTTTACCCCGCTTTTCTTATCTATCTCCCGTTCTATCTATTTTACTCAACCATCATTCTTTTGCTGCATCTGTATACCTTTGTCTTCCTCTCTCCAATTTCTCTCCACATCTGTCTCCCCCCCCCTGTCTTTACCTCGTCCTCAAACTCTCTTCATATCATTGGAACCCTCTTCTCATTACCCATATATTTCTAAACATATTTTCCTCTCTCTCTCTCCTACTTTCTCCCGCCTTTTCTCTCTCATACTTTCACTATTATTTTGCTTCTTGTTTTATATGCATATATATATATAATATATATTATATATATATATATATATATATAATATTATATACATACATATAATTCCAACTATCTCCTTCCCATTATTTCCCTGCTCTGTGTGTCCTCATCTCTCTCTCCCCCCATCTTTCTCTCTTCCTCTCATTCACTTGCTACTAATTACTTTCACTTCATCTATTTTCCCCTTTCTATCTGAATTATTCTATTTCTTTTTTCCTGTTTCCCCATCTCTTGCTCTCACCTTCTTTCTATCTGTCTATTTATCTATCTACTACACACTATCTCTCTCCATGATTCCTTATATTTTTTCATCTGCTCCCCCCTGTTTTCTCTGTTTGACCATGTCTACATGTGTCTACATGCATACCTTGAATAGAATTCATGCATTCACTGGATATTTTTCATCTCAACTATTATGCTCAAAACCAGAATATCAAAGATTATCTTGTTCAAATAACATCAGACCAATACATAGAAATACAGGGATACACACACAAACACATACATAAACACACACATGCCAACACATACTTGTATATGTATGTATGCACATATATATTAAAATACACGCCGACAAATAAAAATCAAAAATACACATCTACACAGACACACATTCAAAACAGAAACATAAATGCTCTCACATGCATACACTCTTCAGAATTCTTTTTCAGTTCAGGCTATATTGAAGCCTTGTTATCTAAGCTTGGTTTGATGAGATACAATGACCAGAACAACGAACTGCATGCTCCCTACTACACCCATTACTATTATTTGAAGACTGCTTTGATGATAGAATTGTATGAAGAAATAAAAGGTTAGAATATGTATAGAAAACATGCATGTAATATATGCATATACAATATTTACATACATCATACATGCATATATATATATAATGATTTTAGTATATATATATATATAGGGAAATATTAACAACAATTGAAATATTATATGATAAAGAACTCAATACGTAAAATCAAGTCGAATATTTAGTTATTCATAATACATGTGCGTGTGTATATATATATATATACATGAATGTGTGTATATATTATATATATACATGTATATATATGTAAGTTATGTATGTATTATGTACACATACATATATAGTATGTATATATATATATATATATATATATATATATATATATATATATTATATATGTATATATAAAACAAGATGCGAAGGATTCAGCGGTACATATGTTTCGGGCCTTTATTAGACAGATTTATAACATGCATAATGTATGTCTGTGGCCTTCTTCAGCCGCGCACAACAGCTTCCACAAGGACATGTGTTACATCAAAATTCTTGGTTGGGGATGCAATCCTCCCATTCACGTACGACATAATGCGGCAGCAGCATAGAATTGAAGCGTCCATCTCTTTCTTCTCTCAATGTAGAATGAGGAAAATTGGATGTTGAGGTAATGTAAAAAATAAATACATATATAGAGGTGAAGATGGAGGGGCTAGAGTTCGGGACGAGGGATAAAAAATTATAAAAAGTGTAAGTATAGAATAATATAAAAATGTAGAGGATAAAGCTATAAAGAGTTGTAAGGAGATGTAAAGGGGGTATAAAGAAATATAAAGAAAATATAAATAAATGTAAAGGCATAAGGTTATAAAGTAAAAATAGAAATAGAAATAAAAGTAAAAAACCTGATAAAAACATGATAAAAGTGTAAAAAATGTAAAGATAAGGGATGTGTAGAGGTTACGGGACCAAGCATGGTGGTCAGGAGATTGATAAAATTTAGTTGTAGAATTGTCGTAAATCAACAGTTCGTCTGGGACCTAATGCGTTGTAAATCAGAGCTGATGAGCATTTAATCTGGTTCCTTGAATTAAATGGACTTCTAGTACATCATATCATCATGGATACATACACCCACATACACGCGTACATATACGCCTCCAAGCTTATAAGCGTACACCCGCACTCGCGTGTAAACACGTACATCAACACACACGCACCCACACGCACGCGCGTACACACACATACATACAACAACAGAATATCCGCATGTATACACGGACATTATGCTCGTACACACTCACATGTATATACGTGCGCCCATCACTACATACACACACGTATATGCCCACGCCTCTAGGTCTAGGTATAAGATATTAAAGGATGTGTATAAGAACGTATGTAAAGAATCCCGTATTCATGTCTATACGTGCACGCACACACGGCTGTGTGTCCGTATGTGCGTGCACATATACACTCACATACACACACAGAGACACACGCGCACATGGGTATAGCTATAAAATATCGAAGTATGCATGTACATATATGCGTGTGCATATGTATGTATGCGTATACACACGTACGCGGACGCTCGTATAGTCAAAAGTGGATCCATAGGTAAGTAATAAACATATATGGAGGTGTAAAACGATAAGTTATGGGTAAAATGAGGGTAAGGGTAAAGATTAGAAATAAAAAATACAGTATAAAATAAAATACAATGTAATAGTTAGAAATGAAATATAAGATTATAAAAATTATAAGAGTTAAGGTAAGCTGCACCTTATTTAATAATAGAGCAGGATGCCAATGTTGTGTAGAACTCCTGAACATCTTGAAATTCAAAGACAAACACAATCTTATTAACAAAAGGTCAGAGTTCAAACCATCCTGTATACATAAACTTATTAATACTTTCAAATACTACAATGCTTAGGTCCTATACCAACTCCCCTATGCAATTTCCTCCCACCCGGTGCAACCTGTCGGCTCCAGCACATCCCGCTTTCCTATATGTGCGTGTATGGTGTATGTGTGTGTGTGTACATATGTATGTGCACATACGTGTACGTATGTGTACATATATATATATATATATGTACATGTGCGTGTGTGTGTGTGTGTGGGTGGTGTGTATGTGCATATACGGTTCCTGCGTTTTCCTCCTATATATACAAATTTTGTCTCCCATATATGACTTCTTTTCCCTAAATATTTTCTTCTCCTACACCCATATCCTCCCTATGTAGTCTCTTTAATTCCCTATATCTATACCCTTTCACATTTCTAACTCGGATGTTGAATGCACACCGCCAAACTCCACTTCCCACCCTTCCAATTTTCAGTTCCCCCCCGCGCCCCTACGTTTAACACACACCTCTAACTTTCAACCACCTTCATCTCATGTTAAACTTTACCAAATTATATTTTTATCTTACTTTATTTTATTTTATTTTTATTTGTACTTTTATTTTATTTTTTTTTTTATTTTACTTTTATCCTACTTCCATTTATTTTTATTTTTAATTTTATTTTTACTTTTATTCTACTTCCATTTATTCTCATTTTTATTTTCATCCCTTACCTTAACTCTTATAATTTTTATAATTCTTATATTTCATTTCTAACTATTACATTGTATTTCTTATTTTATACTGTATTTTTTATTTCTAATCTTTACCTTACCCTCATTCTTACCCATACCTTATCGCTTTACACCTCCATATATATTTATTTACTTACCTATGGATCCACTTTTGACTATACGAGCGTCCGCGTACGTGTGTATACGCATACATACATATGCACACGCATATATGTACATGCATACTTCGATATCTTATAGCTATACCATGTGCGCGTGTGTCTCTGTGTGTGTATGTGAGTGTATATGTGCACGCACATACGGACACACAGCCGTGTTTGCGTGCACGTATAGACATGAATACGGGATTCTTTACATACGTTCTTATACACATCCTTTAATATCTTATACCTAGACCTAGAGGCGTGGGCATATACGTGTGAGTATGTAGTGATGGGCGCACGTATATACATGTGAGTGTGTACGAGCATAATGTCCGTGTATACATGCGGATATTCTGTTGTTGTATGTATGTGTGTGTACGCGCGTGCGTGTGGGTGCGTGTGTGTTGATGTACGTGTTTACACGCGAGTGCGGGTGTACGCTTATAAGCTTGGAGGCGTATATGTACGCGTGTATGTGGGTGTATGTATCCATGATGATATGTATGTACTAGAAGTCCATTTAATTCAAGGAACCAGATTAAATGCTCATCAGCTCTGATTTACAACGCATTAGGTCCCCAGACGAAACTGTTGATTTACTGACAATTCTACAACTAAATTTTATCAATCTCCTGACCACCATGCTTGGTCCGTAACCTCTACACATCCCTTATCTTTACATTCTTTTACACTTTTATCATGTTTTTATCAGGTTTTTTAATTTTATTTCTATTTCTATTTTTACTTATAACCTTATGCCTTTACATTATTTATATTTCTTATATTTTCTTTTTTACCCCCTTTACATCTCCTTACAACTCTTTATAGCTTTATCCTCTACATTTTTATATTATTCTATACTTACACTTTTATACATTTTTTATCCCTCGTCCCGAACTCTCGCCCCTCCATCTTCACCTCTATATATGTATTTATTTATTTACATTACCTCAACATCCAATTTTCCTCATTCTACATTGAGAGAAGAAAGAGATGGACGCTTCAATTCTATGCTGCTGCCGCATATGTCGTACGTGAATGGAGGATTTCATCCCCAACCAAGAATTTTGATGTAACACATGTCCTTGTGGAAGCTGTGTGTGCGCGGCTGAAGAAGGCCACAGACATACATATGCATTGTTATAAATCTGTCTAATAAAGGCCCGAAACATATGTACCGCTGAATCCTTCGCATCTTGTTTTTATTTTATTTTGATCAATTTACTCCACCACCTACACCACTAAACGGTTTACACAGGTGCTTATAATTATCAAGTACTCACCCCGAATCTCTATATATGTATATATATATATATTATATATATATATATATATATATATATATATATATGTAATATAGTATTATATGCATGTATTATTTCTCTTTATATATAAGTGTATTATATATATAATATATATAGATCTATATATATGTATGTATATATGTATGAATGTATGTATTGTATATATATATAAGAGATAATGGTGTCGTTGGGACCGATAGGTGTCATGTAATACTGAATAAGTGCTATAGACAGACCATAGTTAAGTTCCAAATTCAGTAATTTTGCAAATAAGGGGTTCAACATTGGTTCTATGTCAGCTTGTGTATATACGAATCTTTTGCATAATGATTTACACATTCAATACCCATACATAACTCACATCTATTTCTTTCCTCCACCTCACTCTCTATTTTGTATCACATCTGAACTAACTATGACTTAACCATCCTCTCACACCGTCTCTAATGAAGGGATATAATTAATAAATATCCTGGAAACAGCTGTAAGACCTCCTATCTATAAATGTTCTAGCATCTACACAGACTTGGTTTTTTTATCTCATTACGCAAAAAATTCGATTATATATATATATATATATATATTTTTATATAAGGATAATATCGATATATAGATTTCGATCTTATCAAGTGGCCAGCATGGGAATTAATACCATATATATATATATAATATATATATATATATATATATATATGTATATGTATATATATATATATGTATGTATGTATGTATGTATGTATGTAGTATGTATGTATGTATGTATGTATATATGTATATATTTAAGTTGAATGATACAGATGCTAACTGGGTACTTCTCTAGGCTACATACCTTTGTGAAGGTATGAGATTTTGTAGTTAGTGTGTTGGACTCGTGATTGTAAGTCTGTGGTTTAAATTCTCAGACCAGATGCATAGAATATTCTTGAGCAAAAGACATCATTTGATATTGCTCCATTCCACTTGGCTGAAAATGAATAACAACAAGATTCAAGATTAATGCATGTGTCAGAGAGATGGAGTGAGAGAGAGCAAGAGAGAGAGAGAGGGAGAGTAATAAGGTATTGTATAGAAATTAAAATGAGAAATTAAGGTTACCAAAAAGATAAATGTCCAAAGAGAGTTTTGTTTTTAAAGAAGTGATTTTTCAAGTAAAATATACATTTGAGCAAAAGTTTGTTGTGAATGAAGACATTTCCATTGTTTGTTCAGTTCCAAGAATATCAAATCTTAACAAAAATGAAAGATAATGGATGTATATTGTACATAATGATCTTTTTAATCTGAGTATTTTTTTTCAGTCCCTTATACACCATAGGAACTGAATTAAGTTGTAGCCTAAAGATAGCAGACCTAAGATTAAAAAAGTTGGGTATTTCAACTTCAAGATCATACATACAGAAGATACTGATGCTGCTAATCTTATGAGCCAATAATTCTTCACTCTCCTGAAGCTAGGTTTGCAACATGGTTTCAATTCTCTACTGGAGCACTCACATTTTGATGCCACTTTCAGGAAAATGCTGTTATACAATAACTCATTTTCACTGCATTAATTTAATATTTAATGCATAATTATGAATTTACTATAGATAATTGAGAATTTACTATAATTATAAATATATATATTTTTATATATTATATGCTTTTGCTGCAATTAAGCTTGCTTCTAAAGGTTTCATTTCTATGAAAAATATAATAATATCTGTATAGCCATAAAGACAAATTTCGGTAAGTTATTGATAAGCAAAGAGAGTACATTTTGCTTCTAATTACATATACTATTACAAACAAAATCCTTAATTATATTCTATTGAAATTTATATTAAAATCATGAATATTTTAAACAGAAATGATTAGATAGAAATCAGGTAACAATAGATTTAAGTTAAATTCTGATTAAATGTTTATGTTGTGAACAACAAAATAAGGAATGTAGTGCTGTTGAAAGAAAATTAGCTTAACAGGAAATAAAAGTAAAATGGCATTAATTTGGAGGCATTGCATTATTTCAACAATTCGATTGAGATTGCTGATATGAAGAAGGTCATTAAGGACTTTTCATCTACATTATCTTTCACTTTTGTAAAGATCTGATCTTGATCTGGGAAGTGAATATGCTTTAAAAACATCTTCGTTCAAAACGAATTTTAGCCTAAAATTGTATTTAACTTTAAAATTCATTTCTTTGAAAAATGAGACTTCATTGAAAATTTCTTTTTTTGTAACTTTATCTTCTCATTGAAATTTCTATACAATATCCCCACAACTTCTCTCTGACTTTATTTCCTCTCTTTCTCTCTCTCTCTCTCTTACACAAACACATCTCTTTATCTCTCTCTCTTTTCTTTCTATATTTATATTTTATATGTGCTTGTGTGTGGTGTGTTGTGCATGTGTGTGTGTAATTATTTATATGTCTGTCAGACTGTTTATGTATCTATCTGTCTGTTTGTCGGTCTGTCTGTCTATCTATTATCTATTTATCAATCTACCTACTTACCTATCTATCTATCTCTCACCCTCTACTCTATTTCTATCTATGGCTAGTGCTTTGCTGTACCTAATCGTAAAAAAAAAAAAAAAAAAGAACCTAGGTAAACATTTTTACGATTAGGTACAGCAAAGCACTAGCCATAGATAGAAATAGAGTAGAGGGTGAGCTAGTTAAGAAGCTAGAAGAGGCATTAGAAGCGGCATCGCATCCGACGTTTTGGCGGCGAGGTTGGCCCTCGACCAACACTTCAACGCCAAACACGAAGGATGTGCTGTCAGAGCTAGGATGCGTGCTCTAAGGAACGAAGGTGTTGGAGCCGCGAGAGAGGCCCGGGTGGCAGAGGCGCAACAGGGCAACAAAGCCACCATTCGGTCACTGGTAGATGAACAGGGGCGCGAATTGCTCGAGCCAAGTAAAATGTGTGAGGCCTTTCAGCAGCATTTTGCCCGACTGTTCGGAACGAGTGGAGGGCAAGAACGTAGGGTGGACTTCAGTGCCTACCTACATAGCCTACCACGACTCTCGACAAGAAAGGCAGGGTGCTGCGAAGGTGCCATCACGGCGGCGGAAGTGCGGGAAGCGATGGCAGAATGCTCGAGGGACAAATCACCGGGTTTGGATGGTCTACCCTACGAGCTTTACAATTGTATGCCAGACTTGTTTGGAGATCTCTTGGCGGCGGTGTACTGCAACTGGCAGCAAAACGGGAGCATTCCTGGTTTTGTGAGCCGAGGAGGAGCCGTAACACTGCTGAAGAAAGATCTAAACAAAGGAAATGTAATAGATAACTTTAGGCCCATCACTCTGCTTAATGCAGACTTGAAAATTTTGGCCAAGGTGCTAGCCAAGAGGTTGGCGCTTGTCATCGAGAAACTGGTCGACAAGGCGCAAACATGCGCCGTGCCAGGCCGGACCATCCATGACAACCTCCATCTGATGCGCTACATCATAGACAGGGTAGTTAACGAACCTGGCATGGGTGGGGCCCTGATCAACTTGGATCAATCAAAAGCCTTTGATAGGGTAGACCATCGATACTTGGAGGCAGTCCTGAGAGCGGCTGGTTTCGGTCCCGTCTTCCGCGGCTGGATAGCTGCCTTGTACAGAGGCATCCGTTCGGTAATTCGCGTAAATGGACATCTATCGAGACCTTTCGACATTGCACGTTCGGTCCGTCAGGGATGCCCCCTCTCGGCGCTTCTATACGTATTGACTCTTGAGCCACTACTGCGGAAGCTGGCGACTCTAAGGGGCATCCCGCGAGAATTGGGATGCGGGACGAGCGTGTCTGCATACGCGGACGACGTCACCGTCATAGTGTCTAGCCACGAGCACATTGAGCTGGTCGGCGAGACACTGAAAACTACGAAGCGGTGACAGGAGCGAAAATCAACCGGGAAAAGTCAGTGGGCTTGCGACTAGGCACCTGGAGAAGCAAGCCCATGCCGTCCACCAGCGCCTCCGTCGTGGGACGCTGGACCGACGGCCCGGTTGATTTGCTCGGGGTCTGGTTTGGTCCGGACCTCCAAGTGGAGAAGAACTGGAACGAGATAACGAGTAGGGTGGTCACTCTCGCCCGGCAATGGGCCGAGAGGAAACTGTCCCTAAAAGGTCGAGCGGAGGTGGCGAACACGTACATCGCGTCCGTCATCTACTACCGCCTGACCGTCGTACCTTGTCCCGACCCTACCATCACCAAACTACAACGCATCCTCTTTCGCTTCTTGTGGAAAGGATGCGTCCCGATGGTCAGGCGATCCATTTGCTGTCAACACCCGTTAAAAGGAGGGCTGGGCATGCCGTGGTTGATGATGGCAGACACGCGCTGAGACTGCGACATCTCTGGCTCTATGTAGACGACGGTGAACAGGTGTGGTCGCCGTTTGTGAGGCACGCTTTCCCGCAGCTCGTCTCCATGACCGAACTGCAGTCGTGGATCAAAAAGAGGCCGAGGAAGGGCGAATGGCACCGCGAGTGTCGCGTTGCTCAAGCAACTCTGCCGTCCTGGGTCGACCTTGAGTGACTTCAACACAACCAAAGCATTCTATAGGGGTTTAGTGGAGGGGAGGTACGACGACGAGCTCGGGGCGAACCTGGACGTCGACGAGGAGTACCTGACCCGCCTGTTCGGGACGACTTTCGGGCCAGGGCCCATGGACAACTTCCAGAGATCCCTGGCCTGGCAGTGCTACCGAGAAGCGCTACCCGTTCGGGATAAGCTCTACAGACACGGCTCGAGAAACACGGGGCCGACCTGCCCGAGATGCGGTCAGAGCGACGAAACCGTTCTGCACGCACTCGTTCGTGTCCAACAATTTCCGACCTGTGGGCTTATGTCGAACAACTGCTGTCACGTGTGGGACGAATCGGTTTATCAGCTGAGTCTATCGTCAATATTGTCACGCCTCCTTCCTTCAAACGGGAAGGAAGAGCTATTTTCATCATCCTTGTGGCTATGGCGAAAGAATGTATCTGGTGGACGCGTCTGAAAGGATTGGAGACAAACACTTTCCTCTCTGGTCAATCTCTCATCAACTTCTTCAAGTACCACTTGAAAAGGAAAGTGAGAGTAGAGAGGCAAGTTTTGTCTAGCGAATGTTTTAAAAAAAGATGGGTGAATGTAGCAAGAATGGCACGTATGAATGACGAAGCCACCTTGAGCATAGTCCTATGAACCCAGAAATCGAAAACAGAGAGTTGCTTATTTGCAAAAAAAAAAAAAAAAAAAAAAAAGAAATATAAAATGTGACTTCATTGACCGAGGTTACCGTGGTCTTTTCCGCAGGCTTTTCTTTCCACGGGTAAACCTCACCTGTCCTCCCCTTTACACTTCATATTGACATTTCTGTGATAACGATCCCTATTGATCA
>NW_021836138.1:200000-235657 GCF_006345805.1 Octopus sinensis
ACAAAATATGTAGCCCTTAAAACGGTTTCTGTGCATTTATTGAGAATACCGAACTGTCTATATAGAACTAGGAGGAAATACTAATAAGTTATGTATACTAAAATCGTGAAGCATATTACATAGTAACAGGCTAATCAGATATGAGACAATAACAATTCAAAGTAAATAACTCTGAAAAAGCATTTGTGCGTTCACAGAGAATATTACCCTCAGCGGCACTAGTGTTGGTATATTCGTGAATAAGTCACTAACCGAAATATGTGGATCAATTGTTTAGGAAAATACTAATTACTTGTTTAAGCGTTGTATTGGATAAATTGCGAAAATAACTCAAAATGTCCAAATACTAAGAAATAAGTATACTCATTTTGATTTATACGAAATAGTTTACGAACATGAATGCGTTATTTCCCTTGGGTATATATAAGGCTCCCTTTCAGGAGTGAATGGGCTATTTCCCTTGGATGTTTAAAAATAATATATTAGTTATACGTATTAGATATAAGAATCCCTTCCAAGGGTCATATTATCGAATTTTTCAACAATATAAGTATGTCACTAGTTTTCCAGACATGAGTTCTACTCACGTGTCAAGTTTCATCAAAATCGATAAAATGATATAGGAGTTAGATAACAACGCCACAAACAAACACACCCACAGAATTCCACACATGTAGTAGATAATACGCAGTGATAATAAAAAAAATATTGTATACACCCGTAATACGTCCATGCACGCCTAACGGCTGAAAAATCTTTGCTGTATCATTCGTATGTGTTGCTTAGTGTGCTTTCACACATTATCCGTAAAGAGATTTTCCCTTCCAAGACAACACTCACCGCATACACCATACGCACACACACACACACACACTCACACACACACAATCATACACACACGCTCTTTCTCTCTCTCTCTCTCACACACACATACGCACATACTTATAATACGAACGTATTAAGTAGATATGTACACGGGCTTATTTGAATTATCTTTGCAAACGCTAGCAAATATATTATTTGCCGTTTACATATATGAATGGCAGTTCTTAGTAGTCTATAAACGATGAAATCCGTGTCTGTAGCGGATGAAGCGTAGCGATACGGAAACACGTATCCTACAGTTCGAGTACATTACTCTTGGCTCAGGTGAATTTCCGCATTTTGTAAAAGGAAATTTCTTCTTCCAAGGCATTTATCGTAGTGAACGTCTTTCCACAAAGAGTGTACTCAAACGTGCTAAATATAAATATATTCCGCTTATACACACACATACTTAATGTATGTATGTCATTATTCAGTTTCATTTCAAGATTTCTCGCCAAAAGAGGAGCCAGTTGCTAACCTAGATCCAAGGCTCCTTCATTGGAATTTCAAAGTCAACAGGTTATATTTGAATGTATGTATGTATATGTGCAGATTTGTATGTTTTGTTTTATGCATGTATTCTCATGCATATTGTTACATGTCTAGACATGCTCATATATACTTAAATGATAAACTTCAGGGATGTTTTACAGATTTTTACAGTTCCAGTGATGGATTGAATCTGTGGTCTTCGAATCAGCTTTCTCCTTTCTGGTTCTGAGAAGCCTAATTGCTGAAGATTGGTATTTAGGCAGTGTGTTACATATCCCAGTGCTCCAATAATTACAGGTATAGACCTTAACTCGTAATACGTATAGAGTAACTGTAGATTCCTCAACAGTTCATGTATGTATATAAGTATGCATGTATGTATGTATGTATATATGTATGTTTGTATGTATGTATGTATGTATGTATGTTTGTATGTATGTATGTATGTATGTATGTATGTAAGTATGTATGTATGTTTGTATGTATGTATGTATGTATGTATGTATGTATGTATGTATGTATGTATACACATACACATACCTATGTATGGAGATTTTAGTACTTGAATAGAAAATGTACTTTCGTAGTTTACACGTTAAATTTTATGAATTTTTATAGTCAACATAATTAATTCAGAGATCATTAGAAAGCTAGTTAGAAATACTTAATAAGTTAGAAAAATAGAAAACTTTCTTGAATTTTTTTTTTTTTTTGAGCAAATTTGGGTAACCTCTGGACATGCGTCACTATTTTTTATGATCTCAACATTGATGCGTACATTTCATCGCATTCACCAAATTAAAGATGGGAGAATTTCTATGTAAATGTCCATTAATATACATTAGCTGGTGCAGAAAAAATAGAATTGTTTAGAGGATAAATAACTAGAGACACCATCTACATACAAAACAATACTTAAGTTAGTGTTGGAGCATAATTAATACAGAAAGCATTTTGAAAGCTAACTAGAAATGATTATGCGGTGAGGAAAATAAGAACATGAGTCAACAACTAATACTATCCAATACTACTTTAATTATTTCAGCTTTGAAAGGAACTTACTTTAACGTTAATGAACTTAAATGCTTAAGAATGAATAAAAGTGATAAAGTATCACGGAAACATACTAAAATAAAGAGACGAAAATGAAAAAAAAAAGAAGAAAAAAAATGTTCTTGTAAGAGTGAAGCAAAATATGAGTTTAAAAATATGAACAAAAGAAAGAGTAAAAAAAACCCACAAAAACAAAAATAAAGAATGCAAAGAAAGGAGAAAACAAAAACAAAATTATTGAAGAAAAGAACAGAAAAATATGACAAACAATTTTGAGAAAAGATGTGCTAATTTTGTTGGTGGTATTGATGGTGATGGTTGTGGTTTGTTAGTGTTGTTTAACCTTAGATCAGTTTGTCTATGATCAAAGGCATTGCAGTCGCGACCTTCCCATCCCTTCATTGCAACATAGCGTACCTATTTCTTTACTACCCACAAGGGGCTAAACACAGAGGGGCAAACAAGGACAGACAAACGGATTAAGTCGATTACATCAACCCCAGTGCGTAACTGGTACTTAATTTATCGACCCTGAAAGGATGAAAGGCAAAGTCAACCTCGGCGGAATTTGAACTCAGAACGTAGCGACAGACGAAATACCGGTAAGCATTTCGTCCGGCGTGCTAACGTTTCTGCAAGCTCGCCGCCTAGCGTACCTAGGACTATATTATTTCAAAGCATTCTGTATTTTTGAAAAACAGCAGGCTGTGGTTTAGAGTGATTTGGATGTTATTTCTAATAGATCGAACGACTGCTAAGATGTTAACACATTGATATAATGGCCATAAAACATAACTCAGCAAACATGCCAAGATTGTATATTATGAGAGAAACAACAACTTAGCTTGCTCTTGTAGAAGATGATATTTCAATCTTTATAGCATTAAATTTTTATTTATTCTACCATAGTATTTGATAATTCAAAATGAAAATATCACTAACAGCAAAAAAACAACAACAAACAAACTAACAAACAAATGAAATATAAAGAAGAGATATATATGAAAACAATTGGTCATCTGTTTTGATATTAATAGCTTAACTGTAAGAGTACAACAGTGAAGCTAACAACTCTGTGAAAATATAAAGAAAAATATTGTATTTTAAATGAAATTCTTCAAATGGATGAATAGTTTTTCATGGATAAAAAAAAGGAAGCAAACAAATTGCAAATAAACGTATTTAGAAATTAGTGAGAAATGAATATTTGTTGTGATAAATTGATATCTACAATAACTCATACTGATACACACTAATATACTCATAGAAATTCACACATACAACGATATTCCCACACCGTACACGCATCAACTACTCTAATACACAAACGAATATACATACAAATATACACTCGAATGCAAACACAAACTCCACAAGCATACACCCATAAACACAAACACGCACATATAAATACATGAATATATATACATATGTATGATATATATATAAACATACATACATACATACATATATATATATATATATATATATATATATATATATATATATATATATATATATACATGTATATATATACACGCACGCATACTCACACACATATATACACACATACCGACACACAAATGTGTACAAACACACACACACATTTATACAATCCCATACGTATATTAACGTGTATATATTAAATTGAAAGTAGGATCGAAAACAACAATAAATAAATAAATAAATGATGCTGGTTTATTCGTATTCATGGTTTTTTTCCATTTCTAATAAATCGCAACACTAAAAGAAATATTATGTAATAACTGTTTTATTAATGTGTATGTGTGCATGGATGTGTGTTTTAGTCCGTACATAAATCATAAACGATTTATTTAATAAACATATATATTTTGTTGTGAAAATTTAATCTGTGAATTTTTAGTAGCTGAGTGGAGTGAGAAATCACTTCTCACAGGTTTCGTATATATATATATATTAATGTTCACCGGAGTTGCTCGCTACGTCTCTTAAATTCAGAAGCTAAGAACAATCACCTAGAAAACATAAAGCAAATTTTACACGAGCAATGTCATTTAAGTGGCGATAGATTGACACAAGAAGTTTGTTAACCAAGGCACCGACACAGGCTTGTTTGTATAAATAAATAAAGAGAAATCGTAAACATTACATTCCAAGAATGTAAGTTCATAAAATACACTGTATATAGCTCTCATAGATTGGTAGGTTAGGAAACCCGTTAGCACATCGGACTAAATGCCTTGTGGTATTTAACTCGGAATTTAAATATTCTGAGTTGAAAGCAAGAACTAGCTTATGGTTTCCAGCTAAGACTTAATGTGTATGACCCTTAATGTAAATCAAAGTTGTTCGAGAAGCAGTTTTGTAGTATACGAACCAATTGTTCTCAGACAAAAAGTGTGTAACAGGATGAGAGATTCCCGCACTGGATGGGTGCAGCTCGCATCCTTTACACCAAATATTAATTGAAGAAAGAGTCAAGATTTTCCGTTAACTTTATGAGTATAAATATTTATTCTTTGATTCGCAATATAAACATTTCATTCCTCTGGGTGAATCGGCAACCTAGGAGCTTATTGGCAGTAATCTAGTGGAGTGAGTCAATCCTGCCCGCTCAAGCATAGCGGGGATGCGCCACGAGGTAGCAGCCCGAGAGAGCTGCTAGAGACACGTCTGTATCGTTCAGCTGCTAGCATCAAAAGAGAGAGATACAAGAGAATTTCGCTGCTGCTAGTTTTCTGCGTATGCGCATGAGGGAACTTCCGGCAGGCCTTCCGGAAGATTCTAACCCTGCGCATGGGCGCTGAAGATTTCCAAGATGGCGTCACTACATGTGTATGAAATTCGACCCTAGCGCTAATTTCAGACGCGGCCAGGGTTTTAATCATGAAATCACAGAGCATTTACTCTAGAATGAACCTAACACACCAAGTTATAAATTCAATGTATTTTACAATGCTAGCAAAGTAAACATCAAGAACCTATATGAAATCAGATTAAAATTTGCATCAATACTCAATCATCACATCCTCCACGCTTACTTTTTGATATGAAATATAATTGTGGTAACTCTATCCATTGCAATTAGTTCCGCAGCTGACAATTATTGTATTCCTCTAGTGATAATAATAAAAGTGTGGGTCTTAAATAGACTAACGATGATGACATAGCCTCGAATATTATACAACAAATGACATTCTACATGAGAGTAATTGTAAACTGCAAATTTAGCAAGCTAAAATAAAACGGATACTGATGCAACATAATCTATCATTCTGGGGTTTGGTGTAAGCAAAAGCAATTAATCATCAAACCTACTGACAGAAATTTAACTTCTTATTATGGATTAAATCTAGAGGTATTTGGGGCTGAAACAGTTTTGCTTCAAAAGATAAGTTATTATCACTGCAGAGCAAAAGTTATTGTCCCCATTTTGGGAATGCATCAAAAATACATCTTTAAGAGGATAAAAAAAAACTTGCACAATACCTTGTTTTGGCAACATTCATTATTGATTGTGGAACAACTCTCAACTGATGAGGTTCCAGCAACAAAATAGTAAGCCTACAGCATATTTTAGTCGTTCCCTTAATAATCAAAGATAAATTTTAGAAATATTGAATGTGGAAGCTAAACTGTGGTATGTTATATTGAAAAACTGAGGTATATTTTTACTCGAAGAATTTTTATATACTTGTCACTGACAACCAGCCATTGCAGTTTTTTTCAAAGTTTCTCGATTATTGCTCGCGAGTTTTTAGTTGATTGCCTGATAAACCTTCATGCAATCATATCAAGTTAACAAATATCATGCAGTATCTGGTGCATGCAAGTTATCTCCAACCAAGAAACCACTAAACAGGAAATTGAGACAAAATGTTATTGCAGAAACGATATAATAAAATTTCCAGTATACGCACGTTGGTTCGTACTATTAAAAATATCTGTTAATCATGATAATATCATCAATGGATTGACACCACCAGCATCTCCTGATCTCGCAAAAGCGGTAGCTCATGTGATTCTTTGTTGAAACACGTTAGCATCACCTATGTCTCAAGCGATTACTGCTGGTAATATGCAACCCCCAACACACCAAATACTGCCAATTTCTACGTAATTTAACTAGTACTAGAGCATCATCAGACGACGGAGGGCGGGGTGTGGATCTCAAAACGAAGTAGGAATCCACAAAGATAATGTCTGATACGAAATATGATGTTTTGAGCTTGAAGCAATATTTCCATTCATTTAAATTATATATACGCATGTTCAGCAAGCGAGAGACGGGAATGAAATGAATATGCTTCTCCATCTTGAATCCTTGTTTTGGTATCCCACTCAGATAATGGTGAACCACGAAAGTCATAACAGATGTCTTAAGAACTGAACTTAGCCATTTACTATTGTGGACTTAAATATATCTATCTACACATATTTCAAATATATCTATCTACACATATTTCAAAAATGATTACGCATTCTATGCGTTGAATGTAGCACTTCAGAACGCGATGTCTAAAATATACTAAAGAACAAAAGTTTACTCTCTCTCTCTCTTCCTCTCTCACTCTTTCTCTCTCTTTCTCTCTCTCTCACACACACACATACTCACGCACGCCGCACTCACACACGTGAGCACACACGCAAACACATATGTATTTCTTATTTCTTTACTACCCACAAGGCAAAGTCGACCTCGGCGGAATTTGAACTCAGAACGTAGCGGCATACGAAATACCTATTTCTTTACTACCCACAAGGGGCTAAACACAGAGAGGACAAACAATGACAGTCAAACGAGTTAAGTCGGTTAAATCGACCCCAGTGCGTAACTGGTACTTATTTAATCGACCCCGAAAGGATGAAAGGCAAAGTCTACCTCGGCGGAATTTGAACTCAGAACGTAGCGGCATACGAAATACCTATTTCTTTACTACCCACAAGGGGCTAAACGCAGAGAGGACAAACAAGGACAGACAATCGGATGAAGTCGATTATATCGACCCTAGTGCGTAACTGGTACTTATTTAATCGACCCCGAAAGGATGAAAGGCAAAGTCTACCTCGGCGGAATTTGAACTTAGAACGTAGCGTCAGAAGAAATACTGTTAAGCATTTCGCCCGGTGTGCTAACGATTCTGCCAGCTCGCACACACATATGTATTTCTGCACACAAGCATAGACAAACTTATATACGTAACACCCGTCACGCCTATGCACATATGTGCACGTATGTATATATATGTATCAGTGTAAATATAAATTTACATATATGTATAAATATGTGTGTGTGTTGCGTGCGTGTGTGTATGTATGCATGTATATATGCATGCATATGTATGTACGTATGTATGCATGCGCGTCAGTGTGTGTGTGCGAGAGTGTGATAGGCAGTCATAGACATTTACACAAACGTAAATAAGCAAGGTGTGCTTATGTAAATGAAATAATTATTTGTGTACATATGCCAGACGTATTGCGAAGTATCTGTTGCTTTTGAAGTGCTGTGTAATGTTTTCGATAGATTTAGATTAAATTTAAAGCGATTCAGCTTTTCAATATTGTTCATTTATTGATATTTCAATTACACGAAAGTGACCAACCTTGTATAATTTCAGTGTGTCTCCCTATGATACGGGTTTGAGTTCTGTCGCATCATCTTTACCACGCATTACTGCTAAGCTTGGTAAATTACGCTCGTATAGTATTCTGTGCTGTATTCAATGAATGAAATCGCTCTTCATGTAAAAGTTTAACCCGTGCCGTGTCAATGGAAACTGATATTTCTCGTATATCAATTGTATCACTTGTTAAAAATCGAAATTCATTTTCTATGGCATCAACTTTTAGAGAGATATTGAAATGTAAAATGAACTTAGTGGTTTGATTCATAACTTATATTGAATTTAAAGTTTCAATTGTGGTCTTTGTAAGAAATACATAATAATTAAATTTGGTACTTTATCATAATTAGAACCAATTAATAAATGTTGCCTTAAGGTCTGTCTTTACTTAAAATTGACACTATTGAGATTAAATTCATAAATGGTGCCCGAAGCATTGGCGGCATCCAACTATAACAGTCATATTGTAAGGCACTGAATTTAAGTTTGTACGTCAGAGAAAATCGAAGTGTCCAGCATTTCAAAAAATCAATTAAAAACGTAAAACAAACTTTAAGATCAATTCGCTATCGTTTTAAAGTAGTAAGCTTATAGATAACCGAAACTGTGATCTAATCTTAGATTCAAAATATTAGTTTCACATTACGTATATGGATAGCAAGTTAACAACTCAAATTTTCCTAACTTCTTTTAATATAAAACTAAGAACACTGCACAAATCTCTAAGAAATCTATCGGATTGAGTAAAAAATAAACAACCTTTTGAAATTCCTCACAATATATTTCAACAATGCAGAAATTTTATTTGTGAAAGTAAGTACCATTACAATCAACACATTTTTGGTAAGGAGTTGCAAGTTTGTTTATTCCGGTAACATAAAAATCTGGAGTTCTAGAGCAGATGAACTCTTTGAACGCACTTTCAGCATCGGTTTAATTTTTGAACTCCTTCTCTCGCAGGAAACCATTAGAGTGCTTGAAAACGTGGTAGTCGATAGGAGAAAGGTCTGGGAAATAAGCTGGATGGGGAAGAACTTCGTGGCCAATTTCACTCATTTACTGGATGTCATTAGTAAAACATGTCATCGAGCATTGTCCTGAAGAATAATTGAGCCTCTTCTATTGACCAGTCTGGGACGGAGGAGTAGCAGTTTTTCGTTAATTTTGGCAATTTGATGACAATATGTTTCTGTATTGATAATTTTTCCGAATTTTAAGAAGTTATAGTGGATGAGTCCAACAGTACACCGCCTTTTTGAAGAGCTCGGTTTAGGGAGGGTTTTCGGTGCTTCATTTTGGTCCAACCACTGCTAAGAACGTTTTTTTTTTTTTGAAATATTGTACAGAATCAACTTTTCATCGCAAGTTACAATACGGATCAGTCTGGTTACGGAGAAAAAACGACGAGCAAATTTCATATCTGTGCACTTTCTGGTTTTCATTCAAATCGTGTGGTGTCCATTTGTCGAGCTTTTTTGTTTTCCCGATCGCATAAAAATGGTTACAGGCAGTTTTCTAGCTAACTTGAAGTTCTTTTGTCAGTTCCCGAGTGGAATTTACGTGGATCTTTCTCAATGAAGGTCTTTCATTGACCTTCATCGATGACAGATAGGCGTCTACTAGGCTCACCATCTTCAAGGCTCAGGTCTCCACTGCGAAATCGTTTGAGCCATTTTCGAGCTCACCACTCACTGGTCATTTCCATACCAAACGCTTCGTTGATATCGCGAGCAGTTTCGGCTGCTTTACGTCCTGTTTTGAAGTTGAATAGCAACATTTTTCGAATATCGCACTTTGACAGTTTCATTTCAGATGCTTGTAACAACGATGAAAAAATATCAATGTTAATTTATTGATGCATTTGGGCAAGTCTGTGTCTCTGTCAGACAATTGCAGAAGTGTTTTAAAAAAATTCAAAATTCTGCAAAAATCCGATACACATTCTCCATGGTTCAAAACGTTGCTTACTTTTTACTCAACCTGATATTTATTACACAGGGATGGAATATAATGAATATATATATATATATATATATATATATATATATATATATATATGAATAATTTGTATTCATAATACTGATTTAATTTCTATTTACTTTTTTGCAGCAGAATATTATTGAAGTAGTTTATAGTTCACCAGGGATTTGTCAAAATATAACGCTTAAAACTATGAAAACGTCTGAAAATATTCTAATGAGCATAAGAAACAAAAGCAGTTATTTTGGTTTGTGAAACGTTATTGCATTGATAAGCTAAATGGATATTAGGTATACCAAGAGCAATTTTTAATATAATTTCATAGGAAAGATTCCGGCTTTCAATAAAATAAAACTGCAAATCACTTAATTAAGCCATCTATAAAAGCAACAAGAAATTGATGAATATCGTGATATTGACACCTTCACAGTTGTCCGTAGGCTTGTAGAACTCGACATTGTCTCATTCCTGTCTGAAAGCTTGATACAGAGAAGAGTGACAGGAAATTACAGGAGATGATAAAGAGTTATTATTCATGTAGGGGAGAAGAGATCAAACAGAGAAAAGTGGAAGGCGAAAAAGATGAAGGGAATTTGAGAGAGTAAGATGCGGAAAGAATAAGAGCACTAGAGAAATAGGATAGTTAGTTTAAGACACAAAGAGTATGTTTAATTTTGCGTTATTAGTGACAACCACAAAAACGTTATCAACAGAATTATTCACACACGTCAGCTCACCAGATACATGCAGATAATAAAATACACATACGCACAATTAGAATTACAATCATAAATTGTCTACACATGCATATGTGCCTGATTATTTTTATACATATATATAGTGTATCCCTCAAACTTTGTACACTTTAATAGTTGATAACTCAAGTTTTAATATCGTTTTAAATTTAGCCCATAAGAAATAATTAACGGAGCTTGGTTAAGCTTTGAACAAGACTCTTTTCCTCGCTTAGTGCTACAATTCTGGAGGGATTTTTAAAGAGATCCTCCTATGGAATTTTATGAAGTGTAGCAAATGCCCACATGAAATATTCCAGAACACTGTGGACATCGATGAGTCCCAAAGATCCTGAAAGGTCATCAGAAATGCTGCTACTGCAAGTGAGTCATAGAAAAAGAATTTCACAATAAGCACCAGTTGCATTTTGAAGCACTATCTGTACTCTCAATGAAGATGTGTACGCGACGCACATTTTCCAATAAAGAAAAAAAGTTGTTTGGAATCAGGAGGCTACACTTAAATTAAACATCCCAGTTAATCGTTACAATTGCACCTATTGAGAACCTGTAAATCCGAATATTACAGAAGAGCATTATGTTAATTTACCAGGAGTTACATTATCGTATCTTACCATCAAAAGGATTAACTGGACCACTCCTTTTGGATGTTACTGTGACCGGTCCCACTTATTTGCACCAGAATATCTGTCATGGCAAGTATTCAAGAGGACTTTGAGCATGTGCAGTTTCATTCCAATCAAGATGGGGTAATCCACATTATCATAGTAATGTAATGGCCTAACTCGGGGAGATTTTCTTTCCAAACAGGTGAACTGGACAATGGGATTCAGTAGAATACCGTCTGCATTCATCAGACTTCATACCACAAGAATTTTCGAGATGGTGGGAAGTAAACTCAAAAGATAAAGTTTACGGTACAAAACCGCCAACAGTCGATGAATTGAGAGTAGCCATTAAACATGAGTGCGCGAAAATTCCAAACGAATTGTTTCTTGATGTTTAAGATTTTAGTGGTTCAAGTTATGAGTAGTGCTCGGACCAGAGCGGTCATCAGCTTGAAAAGAGGTGTTTCTAAAATGATTCGTTCTGACCTGTAGATGGTATTAAATTTTGATAACGAAATGTGTTTTAGTAAACATTGACTATAGATATTCCTTGCAACCGAGACACCCTGTTTATACATACATGGTGGTTGCCCCCTCGTTATCGAGTATGGCCATTACACGAAGCTTAATCAATGTTGTTATCGTGCAATGCCTGTGCAAGAAGATTTTTTTAAGTGAGGAAAGGCTGTGCACAGAATCAATCCCACTCACTAAGCAACAGCAGCCATAATCCGAAAAGAAGAACAAGTCAACATCATCGGTAACCACTGAGCCGCAGGTTTTATGTTGGAGTTATCCCAGTTACCTGAGTTACCTTCTCCTAGAAGGATACCCTAACAAAGACTATGAGTTCTTCACTCCCAATGGTTTAACCGCGCGATCGGGTATTCAGTCCGATTATTTCTATGTCGGGTATTCAATCCGATTATTTCTATGTCCCCGCGCATGATACAGCATTTATTGGATGGCCGTTGACTCTCAAGAGTTCGTCCGCCCTTTGACGGGTTTTGCTTTTCATCCTGCAGGGTATCCAATAAACACCATCCTCACCAAGCAAGCTTGGTGGGGTTGCCGGTTTAATCGCCGATGACCCGACCATGCAACAGGTTGTACTGGGTTAGATATTACCAGTAGCACTCGAAAGTGGCCTGACCTCAATACATACATACATACCTACATATATACATACATACATGTGTGTGTGTGTGTGTGTGTGTGTGCGTGTGTGTGTGTGTGCGTGTGTGTGTGTGTGTGTGTATTCGAGGACACACCCCAAAACAACCGGAAACGTTCTCTGCGAGACAAGCCGTTTGTAGTTCAGGCTTCTGCCGTTAGAAGCCACTTGATGCAATTCTCCGGCATCAATCTGCCAACCGGTGACGTCGAGTGAAGTCGTATTGTCACGTTGTGCGTCTTTGTTTTGCAGTGCTTCTCCCTTGTTCGTCGATTTTTGCAATGGCTGAAACGAAGGAACAGCGTGCCTCCGTGATATTCTGTTTTCCGCTGTGGAAAACGGTGGTTGAAACAATTG
This sequence comes from Octopus sinensis, assembly GCF_006345805.1. NCBI lineage: Eukaryota > Metazoa > Mollusca > Cephalopoda > Octopoda > Octopodidae > Octopus > Octopus sinensis. The sequence goes on from NW_021836138.1 coordinate 212,896, forward strand.
CCATGTTTCATACAACTTACAAAGATGCTATCATGAGCAAAACACAAGTTTACGAGCAGTTTTCAAGCTTTAGGAATGATCCCCTGTCGCTTGAAGACCAGTCTCGCTTAGGGCAACCGTCGACTTTCCGAACATCACGAAAATTCATGAACTGATCTTGGAAGATCGTCGCCGAAAAATTGATGAACTTGTTGATATGAGTGGAGTATCCTGGAGCTCCTGCCAACGAATTTTGAGCGAGGAATTGCGAATGAAAAGAATTGCTGCAAAATTTCTACCTCGCTTGATTTGCTCACGGAAAATCAAAAGCAGGCACGGCTGAATGCATGTCGTGAACTGAAAGAACAGTCGGAAGTTGATCCGGACCTTTTTCCGAAGGTCATCACTGGTGACAAAGGCTGTAGCTACGGCTGCGCTCCGGAACCGAAGCAGCAATCAAGTCAATGGATGTATTCAATGTCACAACGCCTCTCCCCACCAAAGCGTGTCGAGTAAAGTCCAATGTCAAGATGATGTTGATTTGCTTCATCGATGCGAAAGGAATTGTTCACGCAGAATTTGTTGCTCCTGGTCAAGCATTTTACTTGGCAGTTCTGAAGCGCTTGTAGGACGCAGTGAGACGAAAACGCCCCTGGAGAGTGATAGTTTCATCACGACAATGCGCCACCGTACACTGCCTTGAGTGTGAGACAGTTTTAATTTACCCATTCTCCCTATTCACCCCATCTTATTTCATGCGACGTCTTCCTTTTCTTCCGAATGAAAACAAAGTTCTTAAAGTTTTGCAGATGTGGAAGAGATGAAGAATAAAACGACGGAGGCGTTATAAGGCATCACTTCGCATGAGTTCCAGCACTGCTTCTAACAGTGGAAGACGTGTCTGGACCGATGCATTGCTTCAAATAGAGAATATTTTGAAGGCGATAAAAGTATAAACACGTAAAACTAAGTGGATAAAATATAAATTTCAAAATTCCGATTTCTTTTAGGTTTCCCCTCGTATACATACATAATACATACATACATACATCATACATACATACATACATACATACATACATACATGTAGACATGTATACATACATATATATATATATATATATATATATATATATATATATATATATATATATATACAACAGACGTGCATTCATAAGTACATCATGCTTACAAATGTACATACAGAGACATACATTAGGTGTGTGTATGTACGTATGTGGGTGTGTGGGTGTGTACAAGTATAGGGAAACACAGAGACCCAGACAATAGTTACCGTACTACCAAATCGTGTTCTTGTATGTACTAAAATAATAGTAAAAGGAAAACGGTAGTTTGGTTTCAAAGAAAAGTAGAAACCATTGCTATGAAGCAAGAGAGATGGTACTAAATGGGTCACCACGCCTTACGTAGAGTCTCATTTGCTTCTTATACATGTTCATTATATGTATGTTTATATGAAAATTTGATAATAAAATATAGTGATCTCTTAAGCTTCATTTTATAAATTTTCTCTTTACTTCTACTAACGGCATCATGCCTCAACGTGATGGCACCACCTGCAACAAACAATAACCACATTTCCCTCAAATCATACGTAACTCTTTTAAACGAAAGAACATATTACTTAGTATGTTCTTTAACATATTAACATGAGTTATTATGTTAAACATATTAACATATGTTAATATGTTTAAAATATTAAGATATGTTAATATGTTAATATCAACATATGTTAATATTAGTTAATGTAAACCTAGATATACCATAATAGCAGGAATATTCTTTGATTCTAGGTCTGCTTGGGGAGAGATGGCCTGCAGTTAAAAAACAGCATATAGGATAAACGGAAAAGTGACCTTTACGAATTAGCAGCCAAATCTCTCTGAAATCCATTAGATAATCATTTATCTCCTTATATAGTTTTGATTTAGAGAGATAAATATTAAAAATGGTGTGATCATGTTATTCAAAAGCTTTTACTATATCTATTAAAACCGAGAAAATGCTTTTAATAACCTCTTTTTTCTATTAGATTAAATGTCATCATCAGATTCTATAAGTTTCTGTCTTAGATGAATAGAATTTATTAAAACCATATTGATTGCTCTTAGATTATTATCATTAAGATGTAAGTAGAATTGATTATAGATTATCAATTCAGTGAGCTTTGACATTACCAGTAGCAAAAGAATTTCAAGTTGTTTTTCTGTAAATTAATTATCTCAAGTATTTCACAGATATTTACAGACTCGGTTTTAATTTTATCTTTAACACATTTAAGTCCAGAGTAGTCAGCAGCAGTGAGGGCGCGTGGCTTAGTGGTTAGGGCATTCGGCTCATGATCGTAAGGTTGTGAGTTCGATTCCCGGCGACGCGTTGTGTCCTTGAGCAAGACACTTTATTTCACGTTGCTCCAGTCCACTCAGCTGGCAAAAATGAGTTGTACTTGTATTTCAAATGGTCAGCCTTGTCACTCTCTGTGTCACGCTGATTATCCCCGAGAACTACGTTAAGGGTACACGTGTCTGTGGAATGCTCAGCCATTTGCACGTTAATTTCACGAGCAAGCTGTTCCGTTGATCGTATCAGCTGGGACCCTCGTCGTCGTAACCGGCGGAGTCTTAAGTCTTTAAGTAAGTCAGCAGCAACCAATGTTTGTATTGTCTACAGGTGAAATTATTTGAAAATATTTTGAGCAAGAATTATACTTTATATTCTGAAATCGGTCTAAGAACACTATAAAAATTGGTCAGTGTGATGAGTTCATGCTGCTAGCTTATAAGTATTTAGCTATTTCCTAAAAGTTTACATGTTATATTAGTTTACGCATAATTGTAGCACATTTTTAATCGAAATGGAAATGTTTTTTTCTGAAACTTAAGCCTTTTTCGAAGCATAGAAATAAAGTTTATCGATTTTTCTTTATTTTAATACTGGTAATTATTTTATTAATCCATGAAAGATGAAAGAAGGAGCCAGCTCTGGTAAAATTGAAACTCATAAACATTTATTGAAAAATTAATGATTTATAATAATTATTGTTTATTCATAGAGGTTCAATGATTCATAAAAGAGGTATTCAGCCACAAATTTACTTAATATTTCCAAAGAGTCCAAATAGCTGCCAATATTTTCTTGTTATATCCACTGAAGACTTTAATTTATAGAAATATTAAATGTTTTTAAGAGAACTAACCTGTCACGGATAACAACAAGCAATCGATTTCAACGTTCACGGCATCATTTCGAAGTTCCTGTTTCTCTTCTGTCACCATTAATTTTGGAAATAATCAAGAATTTAAACGGATTTACTGAAATAATTAACTTTTATATTTATTTCTATATCAAGCATGTGATAGAACATAACTTATTAAAAGATTTTATATGAAAGAACCAGGAGTGATTTCAGGTGGTTTAGTATCAAAATGGTTTATCCGAATTCTGAGCATTTTAGAGTATATTTAAACCAGAGTAGCTGGGTGTACCACGTTATAAATGCAATATCAAAGGACACGATATACCAATGTTTTGTCATCTTGAAATTGGGAAGCACTGTCAGTATAATGCTGAAGTTGCTGGCAAGGATAAAAATATATTTAAAGACATTCACATTGCTTTTCGTCATGTACAATAATTTGTATATTTCGTGGCCTTAAAACACCGCCTAATTTTATTACAAGATACTTTGACAGTTTTCGTTTTTGCAGACCCTACACCTATTTCTTATTTAACTTGGAAACCATTTATTTTCTGACTAGTTCTTTCATATTAATTTTAGGGAATTGTGCATTTTCATTATAAGCTCACTCGGTAAAAATATTTTTTTGCATTCATTTCAAATGTAATGCTGTGAAACAGCTTTTCTCCATACGATATCGCATGCTTTCTCTTAATAAAGCCTGAAGACATTGAAGAATGCCGTCCTAGATATAAAAAAAAAGATGATACGTTATTTACAGGAATGCACTTGATTATTAATGTACTTACTTAATGTTGACCTGGAGTTAAACAAGTTTCTTATTTCTTTATTGCCCACAAGGAGCTAAACAGAGAGGGGACAAACAGGGACAGACAAAGGGATTAAGTCGATTACATAGACCCCAGTGCGTAACTGGCACTTAATTTATCGACCCCGAAAGGATGAAAGGCAAAGTCGACCTCAGCGGAATTTGAACTCAGAACGTAGCGGCATACGAAATACCTATTTCTATTTCTTTATTACCCACAAGGGACTAAACACAGAGAGGACAAACAAGGACAGACATAGGTATTAAGTCGATTACATCGACCCCAGTGCGTAACTGGTACTTAATTTATCGACCCCGAAAGGATGAAAGGCAAAGTCGACCTCGGCGGAATTTGAACTCAGTACGTAGCGGCATACGAAATACCGCTAAGCATTTCGCCCGGCATGTTAACGTTTCTGCCAGCTCGCCTAAACAGGTTTCTGGTGTTTATCTTGTTATATTCTGGGCTACAGCTTCCTTTCTTCCATTTTATATTGCATCCCGATAAAAAAAAATTCCAAAATGTACAGTATAGCATCATGTCAGCTGGCTTTTGCTCCTCTGTAAACTGTATCATAATGTTTTTACCTCGTCTAATAAATCCTTTAATCTACAGTTGTTGATTTTGCCTTGTTTTTACCCTTTTTACACTTGAACTGATTATACTGCAAATACTTATGTGTAACTTTTGTTTTAACCTATAGCATAATTTTGAAAAGAATTATAATTGTTAGAAGAACGGCCTTATGACATATACACCAGTGACTCCAATAATATGTGAAACTCGTGAATACTTTTTAGTGATACCAAATATAAAATTATATAAATATTTTACTTAATTTGCCTTATAGATAAGGAAATATCTGCTTCATTTTATATAATTTGTCACTTGTTTAATTCAAGAATATAATATCTTGCAACACTGTGTACTTGAGATGATTTTAAAGTTAAATTGGAAAGTATAGAAGTATAAGGTATATGTTTACATGGCTGTATATTATATTAATAATTTAAAATACAAGATATGAATATTTAAGAAAATAATATCAAAAAATATTTAAGTCACTAAATCACTTCTCAATAAACCTGCCTTGTCTTGTTACATATTGTAGACTGACGTTTTTTTTTTTTCCTTTTTTACTTGAATATCATTTCTAATCATAATTACTCAACAAGTAATTGTGAATATATTGTATTTTTCAGCGAGATTAACTGAAACAATCTGATTGATACCTTGTCAAGAGACGCAATCCACTGGCTGGCTGAAAACAGATTTTAAATTCTGAGCTTGTCAACAGATGCTAAATTTTTTTTCTCGAAGCAAGAATTTTGGCACTAATTGCTGTTTTGAAATTGTTAACATTTCATTTTATAGGAAATGTTTTCTTGTCCAACAAATATTGCCAATATTATAAAATTCATTTGGCTCACATGATTGAATCTTACTTATCCGTTCATTTCATTTATGTCTCTGTTTGAGAATTGTATTTTATATATTGTTAGAAGATGTGGTTCATGATCAAAGAATTTACAGCTAATCTGATAAATATGTTATTAATGAAGAACATTTCGTTTTAAATCTGTGTTGGTAATATTGGTTTCGAGCGACTCAAATCATTGAAATGACAAAATAAATTTGAAATAGATTAAATTCCACTCACCTAAAATTAAAGAAAAAGAAAAAAAAGAGGCGTTCGAATCATTATGCCGCTCTTATTTTGAATAACGTGATGTTCAAATTTACTTTTAAATGATTGATGTATAAAATTTCATTTATAATTCCTTGAATGTTTGTGAATTTTCTAACTAAAAATGCAATATATATATATATTCGTTGACAGATTATCTATCTGTTTATTAATTGATAGTTAAATATTCTATATATATTCGATATATTCCTATTGAAGACCGGTGATTGTCGTGCGCTGACGACGGGTAAATACGCAGAAACCCGGGTCCGTGCGTATCACGTCAGGTCGAAGATGGGAAGGATGGCTTCCCTTTGCAAATACTGATAGGGCACAGAAAGTGTGTCAATAGCCAGCTGGAGAAGATGTTCTCCTGGGGCTACAAGCTACAGTAGCATCCAACCTTTGTGGTTAGTCACATTTATGTGGCAAATATACTTCGTATTCTATATATAGTTTAATGAATATGTTATCAATATATAAAATTATATGGACGTCTACATAGCCGTGTGGTTAAGAAGTTTGGTTTGCTAAGATATAGCTCTGGGTCCAAAAACACTACACGAAAGGCAATAGTGTATGTATGTGTGAGTTGTGTGCCTTCGTGTACACCAGCTAAATGTGTCAAGTTACGTCACTTCATCGGAAAGAAAGGTACAATTCTCTATAAAAATAAACTAATTGTCTAACTAATACCTATAGGCGCAGGAGTGGCTGTGTGGTAAGTAGCTTGCTGACTAACCACATGGTTCCGGGTTCAGTCCCACTGTATGGCGCCTTGGGCAAGTGTTTTCTACTATAGCCTCGGGCCGACCAAAGCCTTGTGAGTGGATTGGTAGACGGAAACTGAAAGAAGCCCGTCGTATATATATATATAAATATATGTATATATTGTATATCATGTATGTGTATATGTTTGTGTGTCTCTGTTTGTCCCCCACAACATCGCTTGACAATCGATGCTGGTGTGTTTACGCCCCCGTAACTTAGCGGTTCGGCAAAAAGAGACCGATAGAATAAGTACTAGGCTTACAATGAATAAGTCTTGGGGTCGATTTGCTCGACTAAAGGCGGTGCTCCAGCATGGCCACAGTCAAATGACTGAAACAAGGAAAAGAGTAAAAGAGTAATGCATTCATTGATACTTCCCGACCATACCTGCCAGTATGTGAGTTTTAGTTTTGCGTTTGTAGATCACTCTGCATTGAATTTTTGCAGCTACTGCTTTCGGTAAATTCACACTCACGACTGTCATCATGCAAAATAAAAAGGTTTTACTGATGGTTATTTTTTACCTGGAATACTTTTATGCAATATAAGTTCAATTTTTTTCCTTGGGCGTTCTGTATGATTTGCAAGAGAAATACACCTTGCTACGAAGCTTATTTACCTCCTCCCTTCGAATATTTATTCGTTCCAAGCTAATTATCTCTCTTGTCGCTCTTTCTTTGATGCATGAACGTATGCACATAAGTCAGAGACACCGAGTAAAGCATTAGTATCTTATGTGTACGCATGTATGTATATTTATATGTACACACAGAAACTCATACATATATACTTACATATATATATATACTTATACACACATTTATATACATACATATATATATATATATATATATATATTATATATATATATATACATACATACATACATATATATATATATATATATATATATATATATATATATATATATAGAGAGAGAGAGAGAGAGAGATAGATAGATAGATAGATAGATAGATAGATAGATAGATAGATAGATAGATAGATAGATAGATACATATATACATATACATAGATGTATATATATGTGTGTGTGTATACGCTCATAGATATTTGAAGGCAAAGGTCCTTTTACTGGTATGTAAAAACGTAAAAACATCAAGAAAGTTGACTTCTAAAATACCAGCTATTAATATCTTCGGAAACAACAACAGTGATACAAATAGCGGGTTTTGCCTTGTAGCCAACTGAAGAAAGCAGCTGATATGTTTGAAACTTGTTAACTCTTTTCATTGGAGCTTATTCACAACGTTTGGCACGAATTTGGATAAGCAAATATATTTAGACATGGAATGTGTATGGCAATACTAACTTTGTGTAACAATATGTGGCAGAGGAAAAACACCTCGGGATGTTTTATGCAGCATGATATATGTATACATAGATATATATAGCACATACATACACACATGCCAGCATAGATACGTATGTGCGTGTGTGTGTGTGTGTGTGTGTATGTGTATTAGTTATTAGCGACGGAAGCAGTATGAAGTGAATAGCATTCTTTATATCCAACACAGCGTGAATATACTTTAGGAACACTATAACCTGCAGAATTCGTTCCGAGAAAACATTTTGTATCGACATATAGAGCTAAACAACGCAGAATATCTGTAGTAGGTATTTCGTCTGTCTTTATGTTCTGAGTTCAAATTCCGCCGAGGTCGACTTTGCCTTTTATCCTTTCGGGGTCGATTAACCAAGTACCAGTTACGCACAGGAGTCGATATAAACGACTTAATCCGTTTGTCTGTCCTTGTTTGTCCTCTCTGCGTTTAGCCCTTTGTGTGTAGTAAAGAAATAGGTATTTCGTCTGTCTTTATGTTCTGGGTTCAAATTCTGCCGAGGTCGACTTTGCCTTTCATCCGTTTGGGGTCGATAAATTAAGTATCAGTTGCGTACTGGGGTCGATCTAATCGATTAGCCCCCTCCCCCAAAATTTCGGGCCTTGTGCCTAAAGTAGAAAAGTATATTGCAGTTTATGGGACCCTTGAAGTATATATACGTTAAGTTGTGTGTTTCTCTGTGTGTGTGTGTGTGTGTGTGTGTGTGCGTGTGTGTGAGTGTGTGTGTGTGTGTGTGTGTGTGTGTGTGTGTGTGTGTGTGTGTGTGTGTGTGTGTGATGAGTTTATTTCTGTAGGAGTAAGTGCGTTGGTTCAATCCACTCTATGGAAAACTATTAAATCTATGCAGTAGTTTTCGTTGTTCTTTCCAACAAAGATATGTTGTTGCTCCTGTTGGTCACAAACTAACTTACCTACAAGCAGCATGGTGTATATTTTTAACTATTCTCCAAATTCAATCGTTTTAATTCGACCACAGTGTCCCCATAGTGATATTTATAGTTGCATACAGGGCTTCCTTTGAATGCAAGCCTCTTTTGAATTATATCTCCTCGTTTCATATACATAACTTTATAGATTTCAATCAGGCTACAACACTTCAATATTCTTCGCTCCCCCAGTATTTACTCAATCACCTTCATATAACTCGCATATATAAAACTCACCCTACGAGTACGCGCATTCCTCTTTATATTTATTTATGCGTCTTTGAATTTCGTAAAATAACAATACCCAGAAGATTATATAAAGAAGTGCTGTTACACAGCTCAAGTGCAATATCACATCTTGCATGAATATGCACACGTAGTGGGCCACATATAAATACTGATCTGTGTATGTGTGTGTGTGAAACCTAGTCTGTCATTTCTCACATCTTACTTCAGTAAATAACCACCAATCGGATGCCAGCATCTTACTCCACACACCCTTTCAAAATTATCCACAGTCTCAGGAGAAGTAAAGGTAACTCTCGAAACATGTATTTATACAATGCATGTATCTATGCTCGGAACCATTCCAAAGAATATCATCAAGAAAGTGATACCTGAATGTGTTGTTTTCTTATACTGATGAACACCATCAAAGCATGCATATGTAAACCAACATACTTTGGCTGAGATCGATTGAAAAACCTCGATATACGCATCTACAGAGAACTCTTCACTACAATGCAATTGGCTTCTCTTTATGTTTTGTCTACAAACCCTGAATATTACGTTGAGTCAAAAGTTTTGCAATATTTTGTTAGCTTATTTGCTATATTCAAACTACAACAAAAAAGCTACTTCTTTTAAAGATTGTGAAGGACCAGGCGTAGGAGTGGCTGTGTGGTAAGTAGCTTGCTTACAAACTACATGGTTCTGGGTTCAGTCCTTGGGCAAGTGTCTTCTACTATAGCCACGGGCCGACAAAAGCCTTGTGAGTGAATTTGGTAGACGGAAACTGAAAGAAGCCCGTCGTATATATATATATATATATATATATATATATATATAAAATATATGCGCCCTTTTAAAGCCTAGCCAGGCTCATAGGCCCGGTTTCCCGGTTTCTATGGCGTATGTGTTCCCCAGCTGGACGGGACGCCAGGCCATCACAGCATTACTCATTTTTGCCAGCTGAGTGGACTGGAGCAACGTGAAATGAAGTGTTTTGCTCAAGAACACAACGCGTCGCCCGGTCCAGGAATCGAAAACACAATCTTACGATCATGGTGCTGACACCCTAACCACTAAGCCATGCGCCTCCCTCTCTCTCTTTCTCTCTCTCTCTCTCTCTTTCAATATATATATATGTATATATGTATGTATGTATGTATGTATGTATGTATGTATGTATATATGTATGTGTGTGTAAATGTTTGTGTCTGTATTTGTCTCCCCCAACATCGCTTGACAACCGATGCTCGTGTGTTTACGTCCCCGTAACTTAACGGTTCGGCAAAAGAGACCGATGGAATAAGTACTAGGCTTACAAAGAATAAGTCCTGGGGTCGATTTGCTCGACTAAAAGCGGTGCTCCAGCATGGCCACAGTCAAATGACTGAAACAAGTAGCAAAGAGAGAAAGAGAGAGATCTAGATTTTGCAGGAAAGTTTACCTTTTAAGATTCAGGAAACACCAGACAACAATTGAAGCGACGTTTAATTTGACTAAATTATTTTTCGTCTTCTGCTTAGATTGGTTGTGCTACTATTTAGTCTAATTATGCGACATATTTTTCTGTAATATTCTTTGCAATATTTCACAATGCATTTAAACGGTATTTCATCGCAGGATATATGTGACAAGTTTACTAATGCTGCCATATACACATATTAAAATAGTAGACATTTTGTTTGGGCGTTCATGATTTCAGGTTTACGAATCTGTTTAAAATGTTAATTATACTAATGATAGTGCTGGCGGTTATTAGGTTAAACTCATTAACTCTGCCCGTTAGATTTATTTTGAATCTATCTAGCTGGAGATAAATTTAATTAAACTGTCATATCTATAAATCTTGGCTTTATTTGAAACATTTCAGAATCTGTCCCTTGCCATGTCCCATGGGAAAATACAACGTATCATACAAAAGACACATCCACTAAACGAAAGGAAAGGAACGATATCAAATTGCAAACGCCAAAATACATTTATCTTTAAGAAATGGTCAGAAATTCAAACAGAAAAAGGGAGCCACCAAGAAACCCCATACAAATACAACCAGGCCAAAACATACATACAAGAATCGAATCATAAATATAAACAACCTACCTATAGGGTTGTGGCTGATCGGAAGAGGTGACAGTCTGGAAGGGATATTCTCGTCGCTCCTTTCTGCCAACGGGTAGCCCCACGCTGTTAAATGGCGGTGCCCCAGCATGGCCACAGCTCGTGAATGAAACTAGAGAAAAAAAATTTTTTAAACCAAGCATAGAGTACACCACGTATACATACACAGAACAAATTAAAAACAAGCTTTGAACAAAACACATACACACATACGCACACGCACCACAAATATACTGAATTATAAGGACTGATATACGAGAATAAATAAAAAAAAACTTAACTAAAGCACGCGCATGCGCACGAGCAAGCATATATAAAGATTTATAACTAAAAAAATCTTTACTAGGTTTTATACTAAAATAAGCAAGCAGAAGCACTTTCATTAGTTTAACAGACAAATCCAATAAGTGACATCATATACTCACACTCCGACCACAAAAGAGAAGCTTTAAACTTGTGTTCTTGACCAAAACAAAATTCAAAACATCAGCAAAACCACTCATCCATGAAATTCCATAACAATATAGAAAATTCTTAACTTCTTCCATAAGTACATACACTTTTAATTAGTTTAACAATATATCATAAAGGTAAATTCACAGCCAATTGCAATAAAAATGAAAAAAGTAAAACATAAATATATTCTGCCAACAATATAATACTGAAAACCATCCTCAAAACCCTCTAATCTTAACCATTCCGACCCCGACCAAAATATTTACATCAATAACACCAAATACCAGTCTACTGTGAACTTCAGTATTTCGAACATAGTATAGTACGCATCACGCATTCCAAATAAGAAAACGGTGTTACCCCAAAGGCAAACAGCCTTAATTAGATTAACAAATTGATACAGTAATGAACGCCAAACTACATGCACACAAAAGAAAAAAAGTGAAGAGGAGCAAACAAGAAAGTACATCCACATCAACGAATACAAATATTCAAGCAATGCGAGTACTAACATTTCTCCCCTCAGGAATCACAGTGGTTTGAAATTTGAATCACAAAATAAAATAAACACATTCACTAAAATACCTAACTATGTTTTATAGATCGCAAGCCACTACACATTCTTTATTTTCTCTCCTTGTTTCTTTCTGTGTTCCTCTCTGTGGAAGAGCGTAGGCTCGAAACGTTAAAGACTTTTTCACTTCCCGAGCGTTATACTAATACATCTGTTTGTTGTCTACACCACCTGTCTTCGTTTTTTTTGTTTTACTTTTTTTTTGTGAATTCTCCCTATATATATATATATATATATATATATATATAATATATATATATATATATATATATCTTTAGTTCTCTAAAGTGCTTCAGCTTTAAAGCTGGGGTCATGTTGGGCACCCCTATTGGCTGTGTTGCATCATTATTTGAGACCTTCTCAGATATGTAGCATTTGGTGAATGAGGGAGTTTGATGTTGCTGCCTTCCTCTGTGTTTCCTGCCGTTAGGTAGATTCATCTGGAACCCCTTGACAGGAAGACATCCAGCTTTGTTTCGAAGACACCTACATCCATACTATGCAGGTCTCACAGGCATTTTGTAAGGATATTGAAAACTGCGGGTCCTAGAAAATCAAGCTGTTGCCGTATCTAGTCCTGTGTTTTGATGGTGATTCTAGGATCTTTGGCATTATGCAATGGCACCCCATTCTTCTGTTTGTGTAATTTTCAATGCTAAAGTTTGGTACAAGGCCTTCCAAGATTTCCCAGATGTATGTTACTGCATACCTTTCCTGCCTTCGTTCTAGGGAGAAGGGTTTGAACTCTTTCAGTCTTTCCCAGTAGCTGATATGATGCATTGAGACGATTTTCTTTGTCTACCACTATAAATACATACATCCAAGAGAACAAAACAATAATGTCAATATTGCACGTGTTTTAAACATTTAATAAGCTAAAAATGGCAAAAAAACAACAACGAGTAAACGACACATTTTGTAGTTTTAAGTATTCAATATTCACCTAATGGGGAAAAAAGAATAAACACATTTATATCCTGGAAGAATCGACTCCAGTATCGATTCTTCAAGTGTGTCACAGGAAAACAGTGTAAAGTATCAGTTTGTAAACACAACGCAAACACGTGGCTGGGCAGGACAGCAAAAGACGGGTAAGCAAGTTTCACAGCAGCTCGGCTTGTTACTATCGAAGCAGACACCTATATGTCTATGTCTTTCAACTGGCTAAAGTTACTCCAGATGGGAGATCAATTGGGGAAAAAAAATTGAAGAAATTGAAAAGTGGCAAGCAAACAGAAAAGATCCGTGCATATATATATATATATATATATATATATATATATATATATATATATATCACGTAACCGACTAGACTATCAGATGTTGCTACACAGCGCTGGCCACAATGCGCTTCGCATTGTTTTAGCCTTGAAATGACGCCATCCCGCTGGCTAAGCGAGCAGACCAACAAAAGAAAGAGTGAGAGAAAGTTGCGACGAAAGAGTACAGCAGGGATCGCCACCACCCCAGCCGGAACCTCGTGGAGCTGTTAGGTGTTTTCGCTCAATAAACACTCACAACGCCCGGTATCGGAATCGAAACTGCGATCCTGCGATTGTGTGTCAGCTGCCCTAACCACTGGGCCATTGTGCTTCACACACACACACACACACACACACACACACACACACACACACACACACACACACACACACACACACATGTATATATATATGTATGTATATAGATAGATAGATAGATAGATAGATAGATAGATAGATAGTTTGAGAGAGAGAAAGAATTAATAATATGCAAAAATTGTGGCATACGAGTTCAGTTCTATCCCGATTTGTGTATACTATAAATAACTATGGGCTATTATTCTAGTTATATTGCGAAAAATGTATAGCCAACCATGAATATAATGTCAAAAGTAATGAAGCTGATCTTTTTCTGGTCAAACTAGAAAGAGGAATCGCGTGGTTTTTACAAGAAAAGATTAAGATATATTCATATATATAAAAAAAAAACACGCGCGCACATACTTATAATTTTACCTTACATCACTAGTGAATTTTCCACGTAGTACCAAATTACTGTATTTATCTAGTTATCTATCTGTTTTCTGTGTTTCAAACAATTTATTTGCCAAATATTCTTATAAAAATTGCAATCGCGTCTGTTATGAAGAATTCAATTTCCTTTTGTTTATGTAAATTTTATGTTAAAGCATTTTATCAGCTTTGTAACAAACACTTCCTGAAAGTATATTCCTCCGACAGCACATAAAAGAAATATGACACCAAATATCAATTTTTTCCATCCTTCAATACTTCCCCAAAGAAGATCTTGTCTGTAGATGGTAACCTTAATTGCTCGCCTATTTTTCTTCTTCTGACCTTAATTTTAACGTCTACTATCATGTTCTAATATCTATATCAGACAGCTGCTTTAAGTAATAGGAAATTCATATTTTACTTTCCAATTCGAAGATTAAGCTTTCTATCGTGTATTACTATTGGTAGTGGCAGCGGTGGTGGTGGTGGTGGCGCTGGTGGTTGTTGTGGTAGATTTTAATTTGATATGAAATAATTATATATCTTCCATTCTTCGGGAAAATATTGCTGTCAGATTTAGGGAGATGAGCTGAAACATTGTAAGCGAAAACATGAGAGATTTAATGTAACGTTATATTCCTCATCATCAACATAATTATCATCATAGAAATCAGAAGATAAAGATAGAGATACAGCCAAGACTTGAATAGAACTTTAGACTTCAGATTGCGACCACTTCGTGAGGTGTATACAATTATATGTTTAAGGAATGTAACACAAGAAACCAGTTTAGTGGATACCGTCATTTGATGCTGTTATTAGATAAAAAAAAAACATTGGTAAAAATGCATGTTTTTTTTTTAATCTAATAACATAGGTGCAGGAGTGGCTCTGTGGTAAGTAGCTTGCAAGGCGGCGGGCTGGCAGAAACGTTAGCACGCCAGGCGAAATGCGTAGCCGTATTTCGTCTGCCGTTACGTTCTGAGTTCAAATTCCGCCGAGGTCGACTTTGCCTTTCATCCTTTCGGGGTCGATAAATTAAGTACCAGTTACGCACTGGGGTCGATATAATCGACTTAATCCGTTTGTCTGTCCTTGTTTGTTCTCTCTGTGTTTAGCCCCCTGTGGGTAGTAAAGAAATTGGTATTTCGTCTGCGGCTACGTTCTGAGTTCAAATTCCGCCGAGGTCGACTTTGCCTTTCAACCTTTCGGGGTCGATTAAATAAGTACCAGTTACGGAAATGTGTGTGTGTGTGTGTGTGTGTGCGCGCATAAAATGAGTTAAAAATTTATACTAGCAATAGTTCTACTCTCTTTTACTCTTTTACTTGTTTCAGTCATTTGACTGTGGCCATGCTGGAGCACCGCATTTAGTCGAACAAATCGACCCCAAGACTTATTCTTTGTAAGCCCAGTACTTATTCTACCGATCTTTTGCTGAACCGCTAAGTTACGGGGACGTAAACACACCAGCATCGGTTGCCAAGCGATGTTGGGGGGACAAATACAGACACACACACATATATATATACGACAGACTCCTTTAAGTTTCCGTCTATCAAATCCACTCATAAGGCGTTGGTCGGCCGAAGGCTATAGTAGAAGTCAGTTGCCCAATGTGCCACTCAGTGGGACTGAACCCAGAACTATGTGGTTGGTAAGCAAGCTACTTACCACACAGCCACTCCTACGCCCAACGATCTTTATAAAAAATGAATGCTCAATGCAAGAATATGAAAACTTTGTCATATACTAGATGAATCTTTATTACTTTCCTCTTTGTACGAGTCAGTGGTGCTTGCTTTTTTTTGGTTTTGTTTTGTGTTCTTTTACGAAATCAGCTAGCATGTACATATATAGTGAGAGTTTAACCTTTTAGTTTCTTCAATATACACAAATACATACATTCGGATTGCAAAGCAAGGAGAAAACAAATAGGAAATGAAGTCACACAAGCGAAACGTGAATGAAAATGAGTAGAAATACTTTTTTTCTAATTTTGGAACAAGGCGAAAATTGCAACGTCAGTTTACATTGCATACCCTGCACAAAAAGTCAGTTGGGGAGTGGGATAGCAAGACCGGAAGTGGAGTCACAGTCTAGGTCACAATGAAAGGTGGAAGAGAGGAATTACGTGAGAGAGTACACAGAGAGAGAGAGAGAGAGAGAACAACAAATAGAACAAGAAAGGAAAGATGAGAAAGAGCAAGAAATAAAGAGAATAATTGAAGAGAGGAAAGGAAAGAAAGTGAGAAAGACATGCTAAAAAAATAAGACTGGGGGGAGAGAACAAGTGAGAGAGAGAGGGAGAGAGAGAAGGGAAAGGAAGAAAGAAGGTGTGCTTTAAATATCGGGTGTTTATTGTCGTAAAGTGTTGTTAGATGTGCAATCTAGATGGCGAATTTCATTTAATACGTGTCAAGGAATTTTAAGTTGGTGTGTCTATGTGTGCAACAATCACTCTTGCAATACGATGCATCGATCCAGTTAATAATGCAAAGTTACATGCATATAAATATATACGTACACACATACAAACACACATGCATACATACAATCGAAAGTGCACTTTAATTTTTGTATATGTACACATGTGTAATGTCTGTGCATTATTATGGATAAATATGATTAGCGTGAAGTAAATGAGAGGCAGTTGTGCGCAGTGTATATGTGTGTTGTGAAATATATGTAGAGGTAGCTTGTTCAAATGTGTTTGTAGGTGTAAGGCAGGGGTGGGCAAACTACGGCCCGCGGGCCGCATGCGGCCCGCCATAGGTTTTCATGCGGCCCGCCGAGAGCTTTTATGAATCCCAACTTCTATGCAGATACTTCGTAACTGTACGGTAATTCACAATATTTTCACTTGATTTTTATAAATGAGGCCCGCCAAGGTTCCAAAGACGCACTGTGCGGCCCGCGATCAAAAAAGTTTGCCCACCCCTGGTGTAAGGCAACTGTGTGCATATGTGCCCAGGGAGTATGTAGTTACGTCTGAATGCCAGTGGATATGCGCTGTAAGTTCAGTCTATGTGAATAAATAAAGTATATAAGATGGTTTATATAGTTTGTGAGCTGCATATGTTTGTTTGACAGGTTAGCTTGAAGTGTAGGAGAGCAAAATGGAGTAGAGGAGGTTAAAAATGACCATGATCTTCCTGCTCGACTGGAAGGACAACCGAGATGAACTATGTGGTGATATTCATTGTGAGAACAATGAGAGAACAATCCATGAGGAAAGATAATTCTGTTGTTCGAGATATGGGAAATAGTGTGGATAGAACAGTGTGACTTGAACAGATGATGTGTTGTTTGACAGGATGTCATGTAGGTGTTCAGTGATATGATACGCTAGTCGATTTCTCCATTATATGAGACCAAAAAACAAACACATTTAAGGTCTTAAATGACATTTCCCGTGGTACAAATGAAACTGTCAGTGATAAGGAAAGGATGTTAATTAAATTCAAGAAGGGCAGTAATATTGTGGACGTAATAGCATATTTTAGACCAAGCTTAGGAGCAGAGAGGGGAAGATCCGATGTGGAGGTGTAGTAGAGCTACAGGCTAAACTGTTGCGCAAATTAAGGCTTCGTTTAAAGAAGGGGATTAAATTTTCATAGAATATGGGAATGTGGCAGAGTCTGAATGAAAGAGACGGAAAGTGTGCACGATGGATTATTGAAAATGTTAGGCATTAATGTTACAAGAGAGGAGGAGGAAGAACATATGATGTAGGGCAAGGTAAATGCGGATGTGAGCGTGAAGATGCAGTCAACACTACGGCAGCGGATGTGGGCAATACTTTTCACTAGTCTGGGAATAGCCCTGATGCACGAACTGATGGGCCATCAGATGAAACATGGTTTCATAATCACAATCATGGTGGTAAATCAATAGGAACTGTATTGTGGAGATGGAAGATTATTGGGTGTTCTGGATAAGAAGAGATTTTGCCAGTCAATTGTGACAGAGATGTCAAGGACATTTTGGGGGAGGAGATGGTGATGGAATTGAATTCAAGGGCTATGTTAAAAGAATTAATGAAATTGATAAAGGTTGTGAGCTGAGAATAAGTGAGAGAAATGGCATCGATGCAACCATCTACATGCCTACTATGCAGTTCTTGAGAGGAACCAGGCACCTGGACGATTTGAATATCAGCACATGCAGCAAAGTATTTAGCACACCTAGGACAAACCCTTGTCCTCTTAGCCACCCCAGTGTCCTACTGATAAACTTACCCGTATGAAGATAAACGATTCAATATAAGAACAAAGTAAGAAAAGCGGAGGAGTGGCAAGGTGCTAAGCTCAAAGAATTGCACGAAGGTCCAAGAAGTACTTGAAGGTGAGGTGTTGGAGAAGGTGAAGTGTGGGGAGTTTCAGTTTTTTAGTATGGGAGAGGAACTGAAATGGGTGATGGTGATTGAGATGGTCGATGAAATAGATCATGGTTTAGGAGAGTTATGGAAAGTAGGTAGAAAAAACTGGGAGTATGGTGGATAGTTCACTTCAATCTGTTGAATCGGAATTGAATGGAGTGAAAGGTGGAGAGTAAGAGAGGTCGGGAGTACTGAGTGAGCAAGGGCGAGCTAGCAGAGGTGTGACATAAGGTAGGATTAAAGGGAAGAAGAAAATCATTTGAGAAAAGATTCTGTTGCAGACTGTAGTTAAGGGAGCGATGTGGCTTGAATACCGAGTTTTAATGAGGATAAGAGTGATCAGGTGTATGCATATGTGATGGTAGCAGAGACTTAGGGATTGTAAAGTAAAAGTGAAGCAGATGTAAATAGGATTTAAAATGTAATATCAGTTTTTGAAAACATTGCTCCACCTATATTTGCATATATTGAAAATTATTATTTGTACTCATAAGTATTTATTTTATTCATATAGAACCGTTTCTATGCCTCTTTTACTTGTTTCAATCATTTGACTGTGGCCATGCTGGTGCAACGCCTTTAGTCGAGCAAATCGACCCCAAGACTTATTCTTTGTAAGCCTAGTACTTATTCTATCGTTCTCTTTGGCCGAACCGCTAAGTTACTGGGAGGTAAACACACCACCATCGATTGTCAAGCGATGCTGGGGAGACAAACACAGACACACAAACATAAGCACACACATAATATATATATATATATATATATATATATATATATATATATATATATACACACATATATATGTGTGTGTGTGTGGTGTGTGTGTGTGTGTGTGGTGTGTGTGTGTGTGCACATATATACGACGGGCTTCTTTCAGTTTCCGTCTGCCAATCCACTCACACGGCTTTAGTCGACCCGAGGCTATAGTAGAAGACACTTGCCCAAGGTGCCACGCAGTGGGACTGAACCCGGAACCACTTCTGCGCCTATCTATTTTCATTTATTTGTGTACGGGTCCTCTGATATACACATATACTCTACATGTTCTCTAATATTTTCCTCGTTCCATCTATTGCAGTCAGTCAAATATCGGAATCAAAAATAATTAGCAGGAATGATTTCTGAATATAAAAACAAGAAACATTATTTTATCACTGCTGTCTTCTTTTCCACGTTGAAGTATTATATATTTGCTCATAAAGATATATGTGTATTTACCTGTACGTACATATTTATATGCATGTACATGTATAGTCAAATGCTTACATTCAAACGTACACACACTCACACACACTCACACATACACACATATATACGCACACATACACATATATATGTACACATATGTATAATCATATATATGAACTTATATATAATGTATATATATGTATTATTATATTTATATCTATACTTATATATTACATACATGTAATATAATTGCTTAATTTTTCACAAGTTTTGCATGTCTTTAAACAGTCTTCATGACTTACATGCATGCATGCATCCATGTGCATATATATATATAAATATATATATATATACACACACACACACACACACACACACACACATATATATATATATATGTATATATACTCACACAAGTAAATTGTTACGTAGATAAATGTTTGCATACTGTGCACATTGTATGTATGCTTATATATATGTGTATATATATGTTTATCTCTCCCTCTCTCTCCCTTCCTCTCACCTCTCCCTTTCTCTCTCTCTATATATATACATGCATGTATATATATATATATATATATATATATATATATACACATATATATATATACACACATGCACACACAGGCACACACACATACATACATATACATATACATACATACATATATATATATATATGTGTATATATACACACATACATATATATATACATACATATATATATATATATAGATATATATATATATATATATATATTTATAAATATATACATACATACATATATATATATATATATATATATATATATATATATATATATATACACACACACACTCGCGCGCGACCTTCAAACCAATGTTATACTGCAAAATTACAAGTCACAGAGCATACTTCAGACAACGAATGTAATGCACAAATCTCGATGTAAACATGAAAGGTGTGAACTTAATGACTGAAACTGTTACATTGGACACACAAGTACGACACTTTCACGTCGGTTGATCAAGCATTTACAGCAAGAAACCATTACAGAACATTACAAAACATTATAAAACAGTTCACGGAACAAAATCAGATGACAAAAATAATCGATAGCTCTACTATTCTGCATAGAAATTCACAAAAAGAAAGTAAAAAAACGATGTCGTTTGAAAGCTTTATTAATATTAAAGCACAAACCAAAGATCAACACAGAGTTACAGAAAACATAATGAATATCAGGGGTTAATTTTTAAGGAATTTGAATTCCAGTGACGAAACTTATCTCCGTTATAATTCAGTTCACCTACTCTTTTGTTACCAATTGCAAAACGCGCCAGATGTATGCCTAGTGCTAATATTTCATTTCTATGTTGAGTTCTGTTTTTCATATTATTGTCTTAGACCTTTATTTTAAATTTGAAACACTAAGATCAATTGCAGTTTCAAACAATAATTTTCTAAATTTATTAACAACGCTGATAGATTAAGAATATTATTGTTTCAAACTACAACTGAACTCTCTCTCTCTCTTTTTACTCTTTTACTTGTTTCAGTCATTTGACTGTGGCCATGCTGGAGCGCCGCCTTTAGTCGAACAAATCGACCCCAGGACTTATTCTTTGTAAGCCTAGTACTTATTCTATCGGTCTCTTTTTGCGGAACTTCTAAGTTATGATGACGTAAACACACCGATGCTGGTGTGTTTACGTCGTCGTAACTTATTATGCGATGTTGGTGGGGACAAACATAGGCACACAAACATATACACACACATACATATATATATACATACATATATATACATATATATACGACGGGCTTCTTTCAGTTTCCGTCTACCAAATCCACTCACAAGGCTTTGGTCGGCCCGAGGGTATAGTAGAAGACAGTTGCCCAACGTGCCATGCAGTGGGACTGAACTTGAACCATGTGGTTCATAAGCAAGCTACTTACCACACAGCCACTTATACCCCGAAGTAAAATTAATGTTCAAATTCTAAGATAAAGTACTAATAAGGTAATTTGGAAAATGCTTCATAAAATGATGAACTTGAAGAGAGTGGTTTCTAAAATATAACATAATTGAATGAAAAACTGTATACATATGCACAAATATATACGCACTTACACCGTATATACGCATGCATTTAAACTGATATGTATGTACGCAAGTGCATACACACACACACTCATATACACATATAACATACATATGTATGCATGTATTTATGTAGATGTACGGAGCCGCCAATCAGTGTTACCCGATGACGGTCCGGGTGCAACACCCCCAGGGACAATGCATCTGTAGAGTTAAGGAAAGCACACGATCAAACGCTTTTCACTGGTGCTACTAGAAATAAACAGCCTCCCCTTCAGCATGCATGACTTGTATCATACATTCTTGTCGAAACCACGTCTCATAATGGTCTCTGCTACCGTGAGCTATTCAGTGTTGGTATCCAATATCCTATTGGGGTTGACATTGGTTTTGTCTTGAAACTGATGGACGTTCGTGAGTTCTACCGACGTGTGATTGCTGAAAAGGATTCTTTCTTCAAACTGTTACGACATATCTCCTGTGTATAACATATCTCCTTCATATCTCCAATGTTTTCTGACTCCGAACACGACTCCGCTACTGAAACTGCGATCACAGATCGACCCCCAGGACTTATTCTTTGTAAGCCTAGTACTTATTCTGTGACTGTCTATGAGCACGATGTACCATTTCATTTTGTGTTAGGTTGACATCTGCCATAGTGATGTCACCGATGGAATTGGAGTTAAAATTCGGCGTATAACACATAACATTACGTTAGCTCGTCTTCTATTCATGGCCCGCTACAGTTGTGTTCACAAATTCTCGGCACATTCTATACAGACATACATTCTTTCTCACTTTCCCTCTCTCTCTCTCCCTACCTCCATTCCCCCCTTTCCCATCTCTCTGTCTCTCTCTCTCACACACAGACACACAGTTATGTGCAATCATATTTACACGTGAACATGGCAAGACGGCACGCTGTAGAAATTGTCTCAAGAGCAGGAATTCTCCGTAGTTTCAGACACACAACAA
>NW_021836139.1:0-5000 GCF_006345805.1 Octopus sinensis
TCTTTTTCAAGTGCTAGAGGGCGTTTGAAGCTATTATCAAGTTAAAGAAAATTGCTAAAAAATAAATTTTCAGCATGTTTACCTGAGTTAACTCATGTTTAATGTGATCAGAAACATCACAAGAGAAGTGTCATGAAATTTGCAGAACATTTTATATGAAAAAATAGCTATTTGTGACTTTCCAATTTACAAGTCACTTATCATGCGTAATAATTTCCGTTGTTTTCTATTTAAATTCTAGTCATTTGCCTGAAACTCTATTTCTCTGAGAAAACAGACAGACTCTCATGCACATTACCCATATATATATATATATATATATATATATATACACCACATGTCTGTATTACTGTAAAAGTTTGTCATCATCAAAAATTAACCAGGTTTGTTCTATTTGGAATGAAGTTCAAAAGCAGAAAACCATTTTCAAATACTTTTTTCCTGATTTTAAATTGAATGTCTTAATTTTATATATTCTTATAAATAATTAATTATTTCATGGGTGGCTAATGAAGGCTGTACTGTAAATGACAGTAACACAGCCAGTGTAGTGAGATTTAACAATGAGTACAGCAATGGATTTCTTTCCTATTTATTTTAGTTCTCCTGAGCAGTTTAATACTAGCTGCTGATGGAAACTTTTGTATGCTAATGTGGGATGACATCAGCAGCTGGGGAGCTGACCAGAAGAGGAAGGGGCAGAAGTGACGTGCGCGCAGGCAGGGCAGCATTGGGCCTTTTTGATCGAGGTAGCCAACGGAGTTGGACATGTGAGCGCTTTGTTAAGGCAAGGGGAAAGCAGCTGCTATTTCTAGCGTTCAGGTTGGACCGCGTGGAAGGGTGCATTACCACTGGAGAAGTCTCCGTCGACGACGAGAAGGTAGGTGTCCTTATTTCAAATCTCCCGCATACACCACAGTTGATGGCCATGTTTTTAAAGCAGAAATTCCAGACATATAAGCAAAACCTGGAATTGAAGGGCATTGAGGTAAAATTAACTAAGAGAAAGATAAGGATAAGTGGAAAAACAGACAGGATTCTAATGCCATCGTGAAAATGGCCATGCCTGGTGTGCAGGAAGATGCTGGTTGAAATTTTCATAGATTGTGTCTAGTGTAGGTAATAGACACACAAAAGGTGTGGTGGATCTAAGAGAGCTTACCAACAATGCTAGCCTTCATATGCTCCAGGTTGTACAGTGAACCCAAGAAATAAGTTCTCTCAATTGCTCCTAGCAGTAGTTAACATGTTTTTTATTTCCTAGGTGACTTAATCAGCAGTAGAAGTGGATTCTTTGAAAGCATTGTAACCAGATTAAGAAGGGACAGAAAACTGTTCAGAGAGCCCATAACCTTTGTTGGGAAATAAGGGCCTCTCTCTCTCTGGAAGTGACAGGCAGATTGTATGATGCATGCACATGTAGTGTAAAGCTTCATGGTAGCATGGCCTGGGTAGCGAGGGTGGTGGGCTGGCAGAAACATTAGCACACCGGGCGAAATACTTAGTGGTATTTTGTCTGCCACTACATTCTGAGTTCAAATTCTGCTGAGGTCAACTTTGCCTTTCATCCTTTCGGGGTTGATTAAATAAGTACCAGTTACACACTGGGGTCAATATAATCGACTTAATCCGTTTGTCTGTCCTTGTTTGTCCCTTCAGTGTGTAGCCCCTTGTGGGTAGTAAAGAAATAGATAGTATCAAGTGGGCTCTAAAGATGGAGGAACTGTGAAGGTGTGAAAGAAATGAGGTATGCATGCTTCCCTGAATGTGTAATGTCAGTTTGCATAAACTGCATAGTAGAAATGACCTGAGAGAAATGAGATGGATAAGAAGAATCAGATGTAGTTTGCAAAAGAGAAGAATGCATTACTAAAGACATGTTGCATATGGATGAGAGGAGCTGCATAAAATGTGCCAAACACTTAAAGTGGATGGTGGAAAAGGAGGAAATGGGAGAAAGTGATGAAAAGTGGAATCAAGATGCTGAACCTCACAAAGGAGATGACAACATCCTGAACTAGGGAAAACATGCCCTCTTAGGTAATCCTTTCTACTATAGGCACAAGGCCTGAAATTTGGTGGGAAGGGCCCAGTTGATTAGATCGACCCCAGTACGCAACAGGTACTTAATTTATTGACCAAGAAAGGATGAAAGACAAAGTCAACTTCAACAGAATTTGAACTCAGAATGCAGCAACAGGCAAAATACTTATTTCTTTATTGCCCACAAGGGGCTAGACATAGAGGGGACAAACAAGGACAGACAAAGGGATTAAGTCGATTACATCGACCCCAGTGTGTAACTGGTACTTAATTTATCAACCCTGAAAGGATGAAAGGCAAAGTTGACCTCGGCGGAATTTGAACTCACAACATAACGGCAGACGAAATACTGTGAAGCATTTCGCCCGGCGTGCTAATGATTCTGCCAGCTCTCTGCCTTTGCCTTCTTAAGTAATGGCAAAAAGAAATCTAACTAGGAGAATGCTATTACTGTATTCACCCACAGCTTCTTTCATGCTTCTCTCCCACAATTCTCTCTTACGGCCTGCCTCTCCAAACTGCTCTCTTTGCTTTTATTCTCTGCTCTCTTTCTCAACCTCTGTGATACCTCTTCCCTCCAACCTCTCTTTATCTTTCTTCTCTTAATAAATTCATCCTCAACTCTGCTAATTCCTATGGTACTTTCCACCCTTTCTTTCTCTTTCTGCTCTTCCACTCATCCTTTGCTCCACTCCTACCTCCCTTTTTCTCATCATCCTCTCTTGGTTCCTAACTCTATGACACCTTATTGTTTCTTTGTCTCTTTCATCACTTCTGTGATATGATACATGCCATCTTTTCTTTGTCTTGACCCCCCACCTGTATGATACCCTCCAAACTCTGTCTCTTTCCTTTTCTTCCTCTCACTGTCATCTCTCTGCAGCTTCCCTATCATGGGAAGCTTTCTCTGCATTTTTACTCTACTCTTTCTCCATCTTTCTATTTCTCTCCAGCCCTTCTTGCTCCCACATCCTCTTCCTTTTTCCTTCACTTTACCCTCCCTTCAAAGCTTCCCCACCATCTCAGCTCCCTCTCTAGCCTACCTCCATTATCCCACAATTCACTTCTTCTCTTAATTAGCCCTCTTCAGATTCCTTGCCACCCTCACCTATTTTCTCTTTCATTTTATCTTTCTTTACACTCTCTGCCCATACTTCATCATCATCATCATCGTTTAACGTCCGCTTTCCATGCTAGCATGGGTTGGACGATTTGACTGAGGACTGGCAAACCAGATGGCTGCACCAGGCTCCAATCTGATCTGGCAGAGTTCCTAGCATGGGTTGGACGATTTGACTGAGGACTGGCGAACCTGATGGCTGCACCAGGCTCCAATCTGATCTGGCAGAGTTCCTAGCATGGGTTGGACGATTTGACTGAGGACTGGTGAACCTGATGGCTGCACCAGGCTCCAATCTGATCTGGCAGAGTTCCTACAGCTGGATGCCATTCCTAATGCCAACCACTCTGAGAGTGCAGTGGGTGCTTTTACGTGCCAGGCGGTACTCAAAATGGCCATGCTCAAATGGTGTTTTTTATGTGCCACCTGCACAGGAGCCAGTCCAGCAGTAATGGCAACGACCTTGCTTGAATGCTTTCTCATGTGCCAGTAAGGTGACTCTGCAGCACTGGCAATGACTTCGCCCGAATGTTTTTCCATGTGCCAGTAAATTGCTTGGCATTAGGAAGGGCATCTGGCCATAGAAACCCTACCAAAACAGAGACATAAGAGTATAATGTTGCTCTCTGATTTATCATATCTTTTTCAAACAGATAGCATGGGAAGTATGCATAAAATGATAAGGAGGGGGGAGGGGAGGAGGAAGATAAGGATGGGAGAAGGAGGAGTGGGAGACGGAGAAGGACTACGATGACACTGATGGTGGATGTGGTAGTGATGGTGGTGGTGGTAATGATGCTGAGACTATGATGATGATGATGATGATGATGATGAGGATGACGGTGATGATGATAATGATGATGATGATAACAGCAATATAACTGTCATCGTCATGATGCTGAGGCCTAATCAATCAAGATCCCTACATGAAATAAAATATATTGTCATCATAACCTAACAGCTACTTCAGAATACTGTTTAACACCTTTCTGATTTTTTTATGTTTGTCAGAATTTAATTTCTGATATCTTAAAGGTAAGTAACACTTATACATGACATATTAAATTAATGACTATAAGAATAAAATTTTTCAACTACTTATTGTGGTTTTGTCATTAAAAGATCATTTGATGTCTTAGCCAACTGAAAGTAGATTAATCTAAATTTACTGCAACAAATTTGGTCAGGAATTGGAAATCTTGTTTTCTATTATGAGTTTACCGAATCTACCTATAAAAGTCACTTTTAATCTAAGCTGGCCGATTGACTTTTTAATAATACATAGTTATTGCTATTGCTAGATAGGCCAGCTTATTTCTGACTCAGTAAGACGTTTAGCAGAAAAAAGTAGCAAATACTAGACTTAAGGGTAACCCTTTGATTTCTCACTCTAAATGTTGAGAGTGATTCATTCGAGACTGGATGAAAAATTTTACATTTCACTCTTTTACTTGTTTCAGTCATTTGACTGCGGCCATGCTGGAGCACCGCCTTTAGTTGTGTAAATCGACCATAGGACTTATTCTTTAGAAGCCTAGTGCTTATTCTATCAGATGTTTGCGTGAGTGTGTGTGTGTAGGTGTGTGTTTGTGTGTGTTTGTGCGTGTGTGTGGGCAGGTGTTTGAGTGTGTGTGTGCGGTGTGTGTGATGTAGGGATGTGTGTGTGGTGGGGGGGGGCAGCTGTTTGTGTCTGTGTTTGTCTACCACCATCACCACTTGACATCCCTGTAACCTAGCACTTCAGTTAAAGAGACCAATAGAATAGATACCATGCTTAAAAGATTAAGTATTGGATTCAATTAATTCGAGGCAGTGCTCCAGCATGGATGTAGTCTAA
>NW_021836139.1:10000-12500 GCF_006345805.1 Octopus sinensis
TCTATATCTATCTATCTATATATATATATATATAGATATATATATATATATATATATATATAATAATATATATATATACATATATATATATATATGTATGTATGTGTGTGTGTGTGTGTGTGGTGTGTGTGTGTGTTGTGTGTGTGTATGCATGCAATATTGTCAGTATTTAATTAATTCCAGTTAGACGAAAGGTCAATTGCCCTACTGGCGTATAGTAAAAAGAGCAATAAGATATAAAATACCACAAGGTATATATTGTATCTTTCAAAACGTTCTTGAACGATTTCCTTTTACCATGACAATAATAATTCTTTTACATACATACATATATATATATATATATATATATATATATATATATATATATGTATGTATGTGTATATATATATATATATGTATGTATATTTACAAAGCAAGCTTTTTTTATCAGAAAAAAAGTAGCTTTATCATTTGATCATAGTAAATTATTTACTTATTTGATCAAAGCCTGGGAGATGAATGTCATACAAACTCTGATGAGATTTAAAGAGAAACGCTAGAATTACCGGAAACTAGTGATGATATTTTTACTTAATATGTGAAAAAAGCAGAAAATCCTAACGTCGATGGTACTAACAAGAAAAAGATTACAAGTTGTTATAGCAATCAATAATTGATCATATAGGAAATCCTCTTTTTTTAAAAATTATTGTGTCAGTGTTTTTCCCTAAATTGTTATTTTCTTTTCTCACTCTATCTTAAAGTTGGCAATACCAATTAGAATGTTTTACTAATAAATTCCAGAAGTCTGGAATAATTAGCATACTACCAAATGAAAGAATCACACTTCCTCACCATATACCTATTTCTTTACAACCCACAAGGGCTAAACACAGAGAGGACAAACAAGGACAGACAAAGGGATTAAGTCGATTACATCGATCCCAGTGCATAACTGGTACTTAATTTATCGACCCCAAAAGGATGAAAGGCAAAGTCGACCTTGGCGGAATTTGAACTCAGAACGTAACGGCAAACAAACCACAGCTATGCATTTTGCCCGGCGTGCTAACGATTCTGCCAGTTCACCGCCTTCCCTTACCATATACCATTTTAATAAATAATTCATTTAAATTCTAGGGTTGTCTCCCTTACCGTTTTTCACATAAAGTTACTAAATGTGGTAATTTTTGTCCCTACTATGAATGTAATATTAATTAATTGACATGTCTTAATGTTCAGTATATCATACATGTTAATTTTTCTAAACTATTCGGCATTTTCATGCAATTTGTATCTTGGGCAGTCTTCCCCAAATGCACTCATTCATTTTAACTATCAGGAGGAGTTAAGTAATGAAGTCACACCTAGGAAATTTATTCGAATCACTCAGAGTTTTGAAGACTTAATGGAATAGCAAAAAAGGACAAAAAACTCATTTTCACACAGTCAATATTTTGAGGATAGCAAAGGAAATTTCATTGGATTCAGTATCAGAAATTGATGAGAAAATATTTCATCTCCTATTAGTACCAACCTTTAGCGGCACAGCTTGTTCATGCAGTGAGAGAGAAATGATAATTGCTGATGGAAATTCCCAACTAATTAGGGAAAATATGAAAGTAGGTGATCAGGGAAAAATGATAACCAGAGGACTCAACATAAAACAATGAAAATAGGTGAGAAGGAACGATTTCTTCTAAATGATAACGAAATCTCTCCCCCAAAAAATAGTGAAGAAAATGAAGGGAACAGAGATGAACTAATTTTCACCTTATTTGGAAAGTGAACAAACACTTACAAAATTAGATTCAAACTATAAATAACAGCCAAAAGATAGATTGCAAGTAAAATCAAAACTATGACATTACTGTAAAGATTATTCACCAACATGTGACAGTTCTGGTTGGGATGAATGTTACTGTTGTTTTAACCCCAGGAAACATCATCTGTGTCTTTATATTTTTAAACAGGAGAGTTTAGCACCCTCACTCAGCACAAAGCAATATCTGTGGATATTTTTACGGCTTCTGGGTTATTTTGCTTCCATGGCACAGAGTAACTGCTGGATGAGCTATGAAACTCCCATTCAAAAATATATAGTTTTCAAAGTGATACCCAATCTTTTAACTTAAAAGAAAATACCCATCAAAATGTTGGTGTTTTTCAACATCAAATATCTTAAACAAAGGGAAAAGATGCTCATTGGTGTCTTTTGACTACACTTGAGCATAATCGAAGAAATAAATAAGTGAACAAGTTTGTAGAGTGCTCTCACTCAACTTATTCTGTAAGCTTTCATGCTTTATT
The DNA here is from genome assembly GCF_006345805.1 of Octopus sinensis. Lineage (NCBI taxonomy): Eukaryota > Metazoa > Mollusca > Cephalopoda > Octopoda > Octopodidae > Octopus > Octopus sinensis. Next base: position 12,293 of record NW_021836139.1, read on the forward strand.
TCTGAGACTATGTCATCATAATTGTGTGTTTTAGAGAATTCATATTCTAACTTTATATTCATGCAAACATGTGTGCAATTTGTACATTTGTATGTGTGTATATAGATGTGTATATATATATGTATATATATATGCATGTGTGTGTAATAGATAGATAGATAAATAGATAGATAGATAGATAGATAGATAGGTAGGTAGGTAGGTAGGT